>NW_026899936.1:0-127998 GCF_033153095.1 Gastrolobium bilobum
TAGTGTCTAACTAGTCCTCATTAGCTCTTTCTGATTTTTGCCTAAACAAGACAAAGGGAAATTAGTAACTCTCTTTCCCTTTTTGTTCAACCTTTTTTTTCTGCCTCTTTCCCTTTTTTACAAAGATTCAAGCTCAGAGATCTCCTTTCTTTTTTTTTCTTTTTTCTTTTTCTTTTTTCTTTTTTTTTGAAAACAGAACAGAGAACTCTTTTTATAAAATCACTGTGTCCCCCTTGTTTTTCGATTTTCTTTTACCTCCTGATCCCCTCTTTTTCTTCTCTTTTTCTAATCTTTCTTTTTTTTACAACCAATTCCCCTTTGCCTCATTTAGCTTATTGTATTTCTGAGCTAATGAGAAGTAGCTAAATACTAAAACAGCTATACAGGGTGGACAAGGAAATTGGCTCATAATATCAGGGTACATGATCAGAAAAGAAAGGCCTCAGGCTCAAATATAGACCAAGGGATATAATCAAAGGGTAAGGCTTTAGGCTCTAAGCTATACATTCAGAAACAATGCCCCAATCACACAGAAATAACATATTAGTCATCCAAACAGAGTGCAGTATTCAAAGCACCAATGCACAATGACCACTCACAAATGAATAGAGTGTTTAGGTTCAAATATCTCACATGGGTTGTTAATCCAGTGGTTTATCAGTGAATCAGCAAATCAAGGATCACAAAAAAAATTGTATGGCATGTAATTTGATTTTCAGCTTATATAAATACTGATCAACTAAGTTAGATCCCTAATTGATTAGGAATTCATCCAATCAAATCTGGATATACTTAAGCAATGATAATGTTAAAATATCAGGTTATAAATCATTTCCAAGTTACCACTCAGCTAATCAAGCATTCAAAACAGAGTGAATTTTTATCATTATTTTTTTTAGCACCAATCAGCAAAAAATTGGTAACAGCAATTAATCACCCCAAACTTAAAATTAAGCTGGGTCCTCACAGCAAATAAAACAGGTCATGCATAATCTTAGATAAAATTAACTAAAATAATGGTAAGTTATAAAAAAATTTGATAAAAAGAACATGTGTGACCGTGAGAAGGTCAGCATAAAGAAGGGAAGACTCAATCATCAGAGAAGGAGTCCTCCTTTTGGTGCCATTGTACTGCAATATGATTCAGTGAGCAATTCGAAAGAAAAGTGGTCTGTTAATAAATAAAGGCAACTCAGAAATATCAAAAGGAATCAGCAATAAAATAAATAAATAAAATAAAGCAAATAAATTATTATCAATTGAGGAACAAACACCTATAAATGACAGTAATTTAATAAAAAAATCATATTCAGAAAATTAGACATGCCACTCATGTAAGCTAAAAAAAATATTTAGTTTAAGATGAAACATTTCACAGGCACATGCAAAATTGCAAAATCAAGGAGTACCTACATTTCTTGGCAATATTGTTGTTTTTATCTCTCACAACATGTCAGGTAAAGCTAAGATAGAGTTGAGAGTATACAGAACAAGGACAAGAAAAATAGGCTATAACTCAAAGCAAAAATGCAAAAGTCATTTAAGTGAAAGGAAAAGAAAAGAAAATAATAAAAATATAATTATAAAAATTATAATTATAATTCCTCATATGAAATCAAACCCAAACAATAAATAAATAATTATTACAATTCAGAAAATAAAAAAAAATAAAAACGTCTTAAATATAATAAAAATAAAATAAAAATTAGAACCCAAACGATCAAACTAATGGTTTGTCTATCAAAGGGAATAATGGTACACAGGGTCAAAAGAATAAAATCAAAAGCAAAATCAAATAATAATTTTATTTATTTATTTAGAACATACCTGAGTTCACACAACGGTGAGGAAGATATGAGAAAAAAAATCTCACTTGAGCTTGAATGAATAATGGAATCCAGCTCAAAATTCAAACCCTATGCAGCTAAATTGACAACAAGCAGGGCAGTGAAGAGCTACTAAAAATGGGTATTCTCGACTGAACTTGAAGAAAGAGAGATATGGGTGGTGATGAGGGTTTGGTAAAGTAGAAAAAAAAAAAAATTCTGGTGATTGTGGAGAGAGAAGAAAAGAAATGTCACTTGACTTAGGTGCAGTTGAAATGAGATTAGAGCAGAGAGTGGTCACATCAAACGGTGCTTTCCCTACTAGTAGTGTACTAGAGAGCAGCTTAAAAGCATTTATTGGGTGCAGACCACCGTCTGAAGACCTTCACTCTAATCAGCTACTATTTTTTTTTAACTAAACCAACAAATTGAGGTTGAATTGTGCAGAGCTGATTGGGTGGGAAGAAAGGTAAAGAGATGACGAAAAATGAATTCTGAATGTTGTCAGATTTAAACATCAGATAGGTAGGAAAACATTTGGGTTAAATCTAAATGGGCTCAAATATTAACACACACATGGCCCATTTACTTTTAAACAAATATATTTTTGTATCTCGTTTTTTATTTGGGCTTAGTCTAATTCACAATAGTCCAATGACATAATTTCCTACCATGGACTAACGTTGGCTAGATGAAGTAAAATGGATTAAACAAAGTTTGATTAAAACCGTGAAATACTTGGACAAAAGACACTCCCCTCTTCGTCCTTTTTTTTATATATATATATTTTCAACTTAATTCTCAATGCACTCACTTGTTTCCAACAAGTGACGTGCAATTACTTTGTGCTTGGCAATTGGACATCAAAGAAATTTAAGATAGTTCACACTTACCCCAAACTTAATTATTACCCCAACTTTTTCTTCTTACTTCACAGAACATATTTTTCATTGATTTTAAGAAGACAGCACTAACACATGACCCAAAAAAAAAAAATTAATAGGATTCAAGCTCACTTCAACAAGTTGAAAGCTACTTAGAAATTTAAAACTAAACATATCAGCAATTACACACACTAAACTAACCTAAGCTACAATAGCTACAAGTACATTAACAAACTACTTAACTAAACTCTTTTTTTTTTTTCATCCAGCATCCAATAAAGAAATGAAAGTCTTCTCTTTATCTACATAGTTGCTCCAGTGATGTTTTAACCATCGAATCTTGTTTGGAAATAACTTGATTCTTATCTTGAAAATTAGAACAATCTGCCCTGTATCCAACCAATTGATTATTTTCTTTTGAATCAAATCTTTTATGAGTGGATTGACTAGTTTAGTCTTTATATGATTGAAGCTGCCTTCTCCTAAGTTGGTATTTTCTCTATTTAAAAACACATGATCATTAACAAGATGATCCCAAACAGAAATAGCAGAACAATTATTAGATTCCTCATCCATGACTTTCAAGACATTAAAAGTCATCTTTTCCTTATTAACTCCCATGGTTAATTCTCCTGTTTTAAATTCAATTATAGCATCCTCTTTAACTAAGAATGGCCTATCCAACATAATAGGCACATCCTTGTCAGCTTCAAAATCAACTATTATGAAATTTGTAGGAAAAATAAACCTATAAATTTTCACTAATTTGTTCTCTAATTTTCCATCATGGTGTGCAAGTGACCTATCTACTAATGCACTTGAAATTAAAGAAGAACCTGGATTTTCCAGTTTGGGTGTAAATTGTTGGAGAGACAGTGCTCTTGTTGCTGCTCTTGGAGTCTTTGAGGAAAATGGATTTGTCTTGCCTTTGATATAGGTTGATGAAATCCATTTGATTTCAATGCCGCCCTTAATGGTTCAGCAGTAGTTTCCTCCTCATCATCTTTGTCTTTAGGTGAGGATTGAGTGGTTGATGGTTGGGCTGTAATAGTGTTATCCACTTGCTGCCCTACTTTCTCAATCAATTTCTTCAAGGTAGATGGGCTTACAACTGGATCCGACTGATCCACCTCTCTCCCATTCCTCAAGTGGAGGGCTTTGCACACTTCTTTTCCATCCCTCTTAGGTATTTTTGTGTCACTTAGTAGTGTTCCCAAAGGTCTACTAATAAGGGTAGAGGCAATTTTCCCCATTTGTATCTCAAGGCTCTTCAAGATAGCTCCATGACTTTTAAGCATAGCTTCATGGTTTTGTAGCATTTGATTCATCCACTGCTCATTTGGAGGTTGAGCTTCTGCAGCAGGTTGTTCTAGCTGTTCAGCAAAAGGAGGCTGCACAAAATAAGGTTCATCCAGTTCAAATGACTCCTGCCATCCATGATAAGGCTGCTGGTATTGGTAATTTTGGCCTTGATTTTGAGCAAAATTACATCCTTGGTTATGCCATCCTTGCTGATCAAATTGGTTGTGGTTGTTGTAATTGTAATTGAAGCCTCCCACATAAAGAACAAATGTTGGGTTGCTGGGGCATTCTTCAAAGGCATGAGTACCATAGCAAAGTGAGCATATAGGTGCTATAGCAACTATTGGAGTAGGTGTTGGTTGCTTGGATTCTTCCATAACCTTGGCCAAATCTTTCACTGTGTTATGCAAAGCTACGAGTTGAGCTGCCAATGCCATTGTGATTCCCCTGTAGAGTGTTTAATAACCAAACCTTTTTTTTTTTTTTTTAGATTTGGCAGAATGCTAAGTGTATCAATATGTTTTCACAGTAAAACATTATTGATCTGCAAAATCTTCAAAGAAATGTAAGTTCAAGAAAAAATGAAAGAAAACAAATTCAAGAACTAAAAGACAGAATTTTGAAAAGAAACTAAATCAAACACCGTTCCCCGGCAACGGCGCCATTTTGTTGGGTAGTATTTTTCTCAAAAGAAAGAGTTATCGTTCTCAGGGAACAGGTTGTTTAGTTTTCCTTTTTAATTCCAATTTCTAATTTCTTGAAATTAAGTAATCAATCTTTTAAAACTAAGAAAATTCTAAATGAAACGAGGTGTTTATCAGACTTGCATTAAACAAAATTTTACAGAGGGATATCTATTCACAAATGTAACAATTATAAGGTTCTGGAATTCTTTGAATCATGGATGAAGGAAAAATTTCGCATTCCTGCGTTTTATAACTGCTACGGCACTTTAATATCAGAATTCGAATTACTATGGCTGTTTTATCTGAAACTTCCCAGTTCCAGATTTTAATCTTTATAAGGATCTTTTCCCAAAGTCTTCTAAATCTTTAAAAATTATATCAAAGACCTCCTTGGGTTATCCCTAACCTCAAGGGTTCAATTAACAAGGGACATAACCTGATTTCCCAATCACAGTTATGCAAAAATTACTCCAAGATCCATTCCCATGGTGTTCTTGAACTTAAAATCAAAATCTTGCTAATCAAATGAAACTAAAGCAAACCATCACAGTATTCAGAAAAATAAAGAATCACCCAATCATCGTGAATCCCAGAAAGGAAAAAATCAGAAACTCATATTCAAAAATATTACAAATCTAAAAGTAAAGAAACATGCATCACAAACATTCATGAAAGAAAACTCAAGGTAAAGTTACAAACCGGTTCTTAAAGAGTCAAAGTTACTAAACTAGAGCTAGGAAGAAAAAGATCAGAAATGTGAAAACAGTAGCTCGTATGCAGATCTGTGGTTCCTTTCCTTGAAGTTGCATTGTCAATGCACTTCGAGATCAAGAATTGAAGAACATGCACCAGCTTTCAAGACAAACACTCAGATTCGAAGAGAGAAAATACAAAATTCTAAACGTAAAACTGAAACTAACAAGTACGGTCTATGACCCTAAAATGACTCAGACTTCTATTTAACTAAAAACTAAAAAGCTGCCTCAAAATGCATTGCTGTCCATCCATCTCTTTGTCCATCCAATGGTTCAGATTTGATCTTGCTTTCAAAAAGTTGATCTTGCTTTCAAACTGCAGTAAAAATAACAAAAGAGAATAGTAAATCATCAAATTACCTCTATCTCTTTTTTTTTTACCTTTGGGCTGATTGGTACTCATTTGGCCCATTACCATGCACTAATATCCAGCCTTCACCTCAAATATTATAAAAACTAAGCCATTAAAAATAGTCATAATTGATAGCTAACACTACCCTTCGCACAATCTTCACTATTAGGGTTTTTCACTTCTCAGATTACTTAATTTTTGTATTGTTTGTACTTTGTACTTTTTCTGTAAATTAATCAAGTAATGGTTATCATCATTCTCGGGATTAGTCTTTGTATTTTTTCTGTAAATTACTTCGAGAATTGGTTATGAATAAGTTCCCATGTTGGAGTTTTCTTTTTCTGAAGCTGTTTTGTTTTGATTTTTCCCACGTAGTGAATATGGTTGGTGTTGTGGAATTGAATGTTTCTGTGAGGGGGCATGGAATCTAATAAACACAATATTTCAATCGAAATTTCTTAAGTTTGGTAAGCCTTCCTTATTGCTAGCTATTGCTCCTTTGTGGAAATAAAATCATGTTAGCAAGGATATCAGACTAGTAGGCTGTTTGTAATAGTTCTCGATAAGTTGCTCATAACAGTCATCAACAGCTAACAACTAAACAACTAACAACTTGATTCTAATCTGATCCTTAGTTTACACTTCCAAAATTTGTAAAAAATGGCATGTTAGCATCTCGTTTAATCAATATCCATGATAGATTAGAATCCCAAAGCTTCATTAAAATCATAGTATCGTATATGTTTTGTACTTTTTATTACTTGGTGAAGTGCTTATTATAATGCTCTTGTTGGAACTCTCTCCAGCTTATTGTGAGAGGCAGGAACAGAAGGCTAATGCAAGACATAGGTAATTAATACGTAATCACTAAACAAAAATATTGATTGGTGGGTTCTATTCAACTTTTTAGTTAGAATAATAATAAATTATTATTATTCTACTAGTAACTAGCTAGTTGGGACATTTAATTGTACCATAATTCATTTTTTACTCATTGTTCATTACATTGGAATAATGAAATGAGAATTTTGATTCTATGTTTGGTACTACTGTCTTCTTCACTTCTTAGATTGTGGTGAGTTGTGCAAATCAAGGTGCAATAGGGCATGTGGGACTTGTTGTGTAATAAAATGTTCTGTACATAATGCAATATATGTTTCTTATTTGTAAAGTTTGTGTTTTTGCTAGCTGACAGAGTGATTAGGAGTATTCCTAATTGAATTTATTTTGTTTGTGAATCGCATATATGTACTAGTGACCAATGGAGGGTAGTGAAAATAAATAGTTAACTATTAGCTCAACGACAATGGAAATTATTTGTCAATGTCTAATTCAATTACTGATTTGTAATTCGTATTTAAGTATTGTACCATCCACCTTGTCAGTTGTTCAGTTTAGTTGAGTGAAAGCATACTATACATTCAACCGCAACCATCAATGAAAACCTTTTCTTCTTGATGGCTCCTTTATGTTAAAATCCTGGAATCTTATTGAAGGCAACGAACCGCGTTGCTGTAATTAACTTCTCAAGTCCGGCGAAAGATAGACCATTTATTAGCATGGGATAAGGTTTATAAGCATGTTTATAAGATGCATAAAAAATGAGAAATATTAGACTACAGAGTCGGTTTCGTTAGCTGTATTTTTCGGGTTAAATTTATCACTTATCAAGAAATGTTAAACTAATTTTTGGGATTCTGAATTTTATAATTGATTTTTTTTTTTTTAAATTAACTTTTGGCCTGCGGGTCGGCCCTAACCCGTGGGGTTATATAATTTTTTGGCCCGTACGTGCTGGTTGATATGTGGTATAACACCTCACATTTCTTAAACATGTATTAATATATTAAATGTGGATTAAAGGATAGGATTAGTGAAAATTCTGAAATTAAGGTCAAAATACAAAGGAAGGGTATAACGGTAATTAGTCAAACACGTAACTCTAAGAAGGTAAAATTGAGTAGGAGGTTTCAAATGAAAAAGATAACCCTGGAAATGGATTTAGAACGAAAAATTAAGTGGATAGGCAAGTTTCGAAAAATTTGGTGAATAGTATTTTTACCGGGTAAAAATACTACGGTACAGTTGCACCGTAAAACGTGCCGAATGAATTTTGAGCTCTAGGTTTGGATTTAATTTTTAAATGATACGTAGGACTAGGAAATATGATTTTTAGTGAAAATTGATTTAAATTAGAATATTTGGGGAAGCGTGCCCGCAGCGCACATAACAGCTTAAAACTGTGATTTCTCCGAACGACCAAAAAACTCCGGATCCATCTAATCAAGGACAATTAAAGGACAATGGTAAATGTTAAAAATTAGAGTTTCTAAATAATTTAGGAAATTATGGACGTTTAGTGGAATAGGTGGGAGATTTGAATTAATTTGAAATCGCGTGAGGTGGCGGTGGGACCCACCCCACTTAAGTGGCCTTTAAACACATGTGCTGACACTATTCATCATCACTTCCATTCTCTTCTCTCTCTCTCTCTCTCCAAAATCGTGACATTGCTCAAAGAAAGGGGGGAACTTTGGTTGATTCTTGATGATTTAGCCACCGAATCCATGAAAGTTGGTCATCAAACTTCATGTAAACGACCATCAAGACACTAGATAACTGTGACACAAGCCTTGAAACTCACTAGATTTGGAGAAAATCCCCATTTTCAACAGCGACCACTGAAGGATTTTTGAGTTGTGTGTTCAAACCATTGCTTGGATATCACTTGGAGGAGTCCTAGGTCGAGCTTATGGGTAAGTTTTAACACTTTTTATTGGTTGAATCATGAATCTATAAATAGGGTGACCTAGAGCTAAATTGTGTGATTGATGTAGTTAGAGAGCTCAAATTGAAATTGTGTATTAGATAAAAGTGGCTTAGAATGATGTTTTAGAGTGATAGAAACCTTAAAAATTATTGAGGAAATAACTGTATAACTTAGGAAAATTTGATGTGGGAATTCAACACTTTGTGAAATGACTTTGTGTTATGATTGTGTAATTGAGTTGTGGAGAGTTTGTATGAGTTATTATAGAATTGTAAGGTGTGTGAAAGTGTTGAATTGGATTGGAAACCCTTAGTAGGCTTGCCCCTAGAATTCGGCCATGATAGGGTATACTCGGCTTGATGATGCAAAAATTGTTTAATGGATGTTGTGTGATTAAAAATGGTGTTTAAATGAGTTGTGTGTTGAGTTGATGTATTGGAAATTGAAGGAAAAATACTTGGAGTTTGTGAGAGTGTGCATTTGAACCAATTAGGGAAAATTAGGAAAATTGAGGCTTGAATGATTTTAATTAATTTGAGGACTTGAATTAGTGTTAGGGTAAGCCTAAGAAACCATGGGAACTATGAAAAATAATTAAGGAAATTGTTTGATAAATTAGGCCTAAATGGCCGAACCTATGCATGTGGGGAGGTGGGAATTTGGTGCTTTGTAATGTTGGTTAATCGCACCGTGTGTTGATGATCCTCGTGTGATTGATGCTCACCGGCAAGTGTACCGATCGCACAAATAGTATAATGATAAGAAAGTTATCGTCTCCACAGGGATTGTGGTCGAATATAATATAATCGTTCTTTTTAAGATGGAAGGAATTTAAATAGGTATGAGAAATATTGTTGAATTGATTAAAGATAAGAACAAAAAATAAAAACGTATTTTTAGGGTTTTGTGATGAAAAATAAAAATAGAGATTGATTTGTAAAAATATGAGAAAACATTGTAGCTAAAGTACACTCACCAAATGATCCTCACTTCTTACGCTGGATTGATTTACAATACTCATTTACATAAATACTCAGATAATTTATCATTTAAAAATAATTAGTTAAATTCCAATCCCTTGGAAATCTAATCCTTTAACCCCAATTGGAACCCTAATCCCTTAGCAATCCCTCATGAAATTAAGCAATGAACACTATAAATAAAACATTTGCAACCAAATATACGTCTATTCCTAGCACGCATACAAATTGTTATCCTACTCTCTTTCAAGATCAAAGCCCCAATATTCCTATCTAGGGTTCCAACCCTCAAACTACCATCAACTATTAGATTGATCAGTTCTAACAAAAAAGATAGAAATTATGCACAGAGTAGAGATATAGATAAACATATAAACGAGTAAAAATAAATCAATCCGTTGTAACTAGGGTTCACATAGGGTTTGTGACCCTAACTACAATAAAAAGTACCTAGCCAACCATGGTCATGGCTGAAATATCAATATTCAACATAGACTGGAAAATGGAAAATGGAAGAACAAGATGAACAAAATCTCCACAGGACTCTCTCTCTGAGCACGACGGTTGTTTCTCCAGAAAATCCCCCTTAATTCTGTGAAGAGCACCACTTAAATAGCCATCTTTTCTTCTCCCAAAACTATCCTTTCTTAAAAACACGGTGCTTTAAGTTCGCAAACTGGCGCGGGACCGCGCCACTGTGGCGCTGGTCTGCGCCAGATCCCTGGTCATTGGCCTGTGCACGGTGGCGTTGACTTGCGCCAGTGTGGCGCTAAGTTGCGCTATTTTTCTGGAATTTGGCCCAGCAAGCTTGATGCAGCATGGAACTTCCACTGTTGTGGATTCGCACCACCAAGCTTTTTACACTTTCGTATTGTCCACTTCTTCTACCTATATAAACATAACAAATAGGTGAGAAATATCATTGAAATGGAAAAGTCAATATAGTAAGCAAATATGTATATAAACTGCTCTTTTATGACTTAATCCTTATCATTTTCACCTTAGAAAACTACATCTGTCAGAGGTACATCAAATCATTCCCAGATTTAAACATTGTTGTCCGCAGCAATGTACAAGACTCATTCCAGAAACAATCAATTAATCCAGTATAACAAACCATAGGCACTCTCAGACACAATATGTTATGCATGACTGACCCTATTTCATAAATTTCCAACAATGTCATCAACTTTCTAAAGTTACAAGTCTACATTGATTACCCCTCACACAGATAAATAATGTTCACTCAACACTCAGTATTTAAGGGTATCATGAGCACTCAATCAATCACAGCTATAACACTACCATAGGCTTGATCATATTCTCAAAAATTCTTAAAAATGAAGAATCAAACACTTGCACCAGTTGATCAAAAGGACTTCACAGGTTGCAACTTGGCCGGTTAAAGGGTAGGAATATATGAATAGTAGCTCAATAACAATGAGATTGAAAAACTGATACTCTTTCACTTTAACACATTCAACTCAATGGTTTTTCTCCACTAACATTCCCACAGAATTTCGGGAATTAATTCCTTTTAGCCACATTTATCCTTTTTCTTTCTCTTTCATTTTTTCCCTTTTTTTATAAGGGCACAGATGAAATCTACATCCCTTAATCACTTAACTTTTGTGGAGCTTACCTCAATTTCTTTGTTTTATTTTTCAACACATCAGTAATTCAATCTCAATCAAGGTAAGTCATATGGACATATGTTAAGCCATCACTCAGGGCAAAGGTCATTTATCAACAAAATAAGTTCAGGCACAAGGGCTAGCAATGGAAAGATTTCATACAGGTGGGCTATTTTGGCCATAGGCTAATAAGAACAAAATGCATTTATCATTTCAACCAATGCATGCATTACAGAGAAACAGATCAAGCTCTAGAGTGTTACAAAAGTGAGATCTCTCAACAAGAAAATATTAGTGTTTAAGCTCAAACCTCACAGCTATGATATCAATATAGACTCAAGAACATTAACCTCAGACATTGTCAGACTTTCACAACATCAGTTCAGACAAACGAGCAATCATGTAATCCAATTATACTTATGCAATGTCATGCCAAAATGTCATACAACATACTTCCTAAGATTCAATCAAGCACATTAACTGGATAAGCACATTTAAACCTGAGAATTGCTTGAAAAACATATCGATATTTTTTTTTTTAGAAATAAGAGCAACACAAAATAACTAACTAAAATTAAAAAAAAAATAAAGAGTTTAGAATATCTCCTTTGATAGAAGAAGTGCAGTTCCAAGGTGCTTTACTAAAGCCTACCATTCTCAGATTTAAAGAATTGTTGTCCCCAGCTATAGGCAAACCAAAAGATGGATGAAAAACCTGCACCATGGAACAAACAACAGCATAAAGGAGAAACTATAATGCGCACAATAAAACATCAGAGTGTTTGGGAAATATACCAACTCAAATCAGCTAAATGACCCTAACATCAACCTATGGTCATAATAAAACAGCAAAAGTACCAAAAACATAAACTAAAATAATATACAAGAAATTTCTGTCAGCAAGGAGACATCACTCGTCCTCATCGTCACTATCATCCATGACCATCCTTCTAGCAGCACGGGATGATTCAGTGGCAGGACGATACAGCTTTGGATCCATGAATGGCTGTGATGGCATGGGAACATCAGCTGGGGCTGGAGCAGGATACTGCTGTTGATAGACATAAGGAGGAGGAATCTCAGGATACACAGGCTGAAATGTACTGAAGGGTACACTAGGATAAGCCTACTCCATAAATCTATGTGTATACTCCCCTTGCATGATAAGCACATCATTCTAGATGGATATACGAGAAAGCTGTTGTTGCAGTCCATAAAAATCAAATCCAGGAGGGATGCCTTGTGTAGCAGCAGGATCAACATGAGCATCTTGAGCTTCAGGAGCATCCGGCTCAGGTACAAGAGGTGGAATAGGCATATGTGGTATTCGTGGAGAAGCCGACCTATCAATTCCAGCCTTGTTGGCTCTTTTTCTGAACTCAACCTCAGATTTAGAGCAGTAATCTATGTACGTATCCAGAGTCAGATCTGAGGCAGGCTTAACATCCAACTCCTCATCTTCAGAGATATACACCCCTGCCCTAATACACAGATGATTAATCAGGGAAGCAAATCCCAGAAGCTCTTTCTTTCTACTCCCTCGCACCATATGACAAATCTTGTCAGATAATACTGCAGCAATATTCAGTCTTTCCTCCCCAGTAATGATATACAACAGAGAGGCCCGCTCGATATTCACATCTGACAAATTAGAAGATGGTAGGATGTTGGCATTCACAAAATTATGCCAAAAGCGGCATTCACCAGTCAGCTCTTTCATATTCAACTTTTCAGGGATTCCACCAGCTTTATTTTCCCACTTTGAGTATGGACTGGTAATTCTTGTCCTCACCATCTCTGTTAATTGAGGAAAGTCATCTCTGTACAGCCTGTGTCTTGAGGGTAGCATTTTGTTATACAAAGAAACATACTCACAAGAAGTAGTTTGAGTGAAATTCGTCAGAATGTAGAACTCAATTGTTGTTGCATCAAAATGAACATCAACTCCTCGAACCCAGGATGTCTTGGTCGATTGTAAATCTTCTAGTTCTGCATGTGCACAGAACTCCTTGACAATTGAGCCTGAGGCTGGTTCAGCATAATTAACCAGAACCCCCCATTGCCTTCTATGGATTGTTCTCATGATTGGATTATCTTCAGGCATATCTAGATCAATGTTCCTCTCTGGGATAAATCCTTTGTTTTCAATAAGATCATAATATCTATTTTGAGCATCCATGTTTACAAATTTGCTCTCATCCAGATTATGAAAAATCTTTCTCTTCTTTTTCTCACCGCCTGCTGGTTTCTTACCCTTGGAAACCTGAAATTCAGAAAAGTAATCCAATACACAAGGTATAGAAAATAAAACCAATCAGGTCATATCACAGAAATAATTCCCAGATTTATCTCAGATCAAATCAGTTAGCAAAGGGCTATACATATGGTGAAAGTCAGGCAAGTTCTTGTAATCACAGACCACATGTGCAGGAACCATTCCCAGATTTAATCTCAAATTATATCACAGAGCAATTTATTCATCACAGCATGTATACAAAATTTTCGAACCGTACAGATATACAAATATTAAGCAAAATATTCCATGATAATAAAAACCCAAAAACAAACATGAAACTCCCACACCCAATAAATCATAGATATGAAAGTTTAAATCAAACCACACATACTCAGATATAATCATGCTCATAGTTCATAAAACCAAAATAAAGAATTCAAAAAGATGAAGAAATTACCTTGGGTGCCATGAACAATGATGAAAAATATGTGGAAGATGTGCTTGGTGTGTGAGTAACTTATAGTGTTTGCAAAAAAAATTAAAATTAAAATGGGAAGGGGGTGTGAGAAGAAGGAACGAAGAAAAAGAAAGAAGGAAGAGGGGAGAAAAAAAGAAGACAATGGAATGAAGAAGTTGAAGAAAAAAGAAAAGAAAGGGAGAAGAAAGAAGGAGAAGAAAGGAAGAAGAAAAGAAAAGAAATGAAATGAAAGAGGGGGAGGCGGCGTTAGATGAAATTGAAAAAAGGGAGGGGAGTTAGGGTTAACGCCTGCCAAAACGGCAGCGTTGGAATTAAACCAACCGGCGCGAGATCGCGCCAGTGTGGCGCTGAACCGCGCCAGTTCTCTGGCTACTTTACTGGGCATCAGCGCAGACTCGTGCCAGTATAGCGCTGAGCCGCCCCATATCTCTGGTGGTTGTACTGTGCATTTTTTTATTTATTTTTATATTTTTTTTCTTTTTTTTACAGATAAAGATAAACAACTCTACATTGGGTTGCCTCCCAATAAGCGCGTGTTTAACGTCACAAGCCTGACGGTTACCTCTTTTAAGTGTCACTTTCTTTGAGCGACAAAGCCTTAGTGTCTCTCCTCACGGGTCCTCCATGATAAAACTTGAGTCTAGCTCCATTGACTTTGAAAGGTCTGTCATCATCTAAAGTAGATATCTCAACTGATCCATAAGGAAATACTTTCTTAACCACGAATGGACCAGCCCACCTAGATTTAAGCTTGCCCGGAAACAATCTCAGGCGAGAATTGTATAGCAATACTTGTTGTCCCGGCTCAAATTCCTTTGGACTGATCTTTTTATCATGCCATTTCTTGGTCTTTTCTTTGTAAACTCGGGCACTCTCATAAGCAAATAATCTGAACTCATCCAGCTCATTCAACTGTAGCAATCTTTTCTGAAGAGCTTTTGTAGCCCATAAATCTTTATGTTCCAACTCAACCAGCAAATGACAAGATTTCCCATACACTAATTGATATGGAGACATACCAATTGGAGTCTTGAATGCAGTCATGTATGCCCAAAGCGCATCATCAAGCTTTCTTCCCCAATCCTTCAAGGAGTTTCCCATAGTTTTCTCAAGGATTCTCTTCAACTCCCTATTTGACACTTCAACTTGCCCACTAGTCTAAGGATGGTAAGGTGTAGCCACGCTATGATTCACTCCATATTTCGCAAGCAAACTGTCAAATTGCTTATTACAAAAACGTGTTCCCCCATCTTTGATTATGGCTCTAGGTACACCAAACCTTGTGAAAATATTCTTCCTCAAGAAATTCACAACCACCTTGGCATCATTGGTAGGAAGAGCCACAGCCTCCACCCACTTGGAAACATAATCAACAGCAACAAGGATGTACTGGTTGGAATAAGATGAGGGAAATGGTCCCATGAAATCTATCCCCCACACATCAAAAAGTTCTACCTCCAATATGCTATTCAGAGGCATTTCATCCTTGCGGGAAATGTTGCCAGATCTTTGGCACTTGTCACTTCTTTCTTCATAGGCTCTAGCATCTTTGAATAAGGTAGGCCAATAATAACCACTCTGTAAAACTTTTTGAGCATTTCTATTACCTTCAAAGTGTCCTCCATAATCTGATGCATGGCAGTGCCACAGGATCTCATGTACTTCAAATTCTGGCACACGCCTCCTTATGATTCCATCAGCACATTGGAAATACAAGTAAGGATCATCCCAATGAAATCTCCTTGCATCTCGTAAGAACTTCTTTTGTTGTTGCCTAGTAAGGTTAGGAGACAACTCTCTTATCACCTTGTAATTGGCAATATCTGCAAACCAAGGAGGTACAAAGATAGCCATTACTCTTTCATCAGGGAAGGTGTCATTTGTTTCTTTCTCAGGACCATCTTGTAATTCCTTCTCTTGAATTCGTGACAAATGATCTGCCACCTTGTTTTCTACACCAGCCTTATCTCTGATCTCCAAGTCAAACTCTTGAAATAAGAGCATCCACCTTAGCAAACGAGGTTTGGCATCCTACCTAGTCATCAAATACTTGATAACAGAATGGTCAGTAAAAACAATTACCTTGGAACCTAACAAGTAAGACCTAAATTTTTCCAGTGCATACACTACTGTTAGCATTTCTTTTTTGGTTGTGGTATAATTTACTTGTGCCTCGTTTAAAATCTTGCTAGCATAGTATATGACATGTAACAATTTATTCTTACGTTGGCCAAAGACTACACCAATGGCATAAGCACTAGCATCACACATAAGCTCAAAAGGTAAACTCCAATCACGAGCTACAAGGATAGGAGCTGTGGAGCTTTTCTTTCAACAAATTAAAAGCTTTTAGACATGCATCATCAAAATGAAATTCAAAATCCTTTCTAAAAGTTGGCTCAATGGTTTAGCTATCTTAGAAAAGTCTTTGATAAACCTTATGTAAAACCCAGCATGTCCTAGAAGAATTCTAACACTAGTCACATTAGTAGGATGAGGAAGTTTTTCAATCAACATCAATTTTGTTTCATCAACCTCAATCCCATTCCCAGATATCTTATGGCCTAACACAATTCCCTCTTGTACCATAAAATGACACTTCTCCCAGTTAAGTACAAGATTAGTTTCTTGGCATCTTTTTAAAATATGAGTTAAATTATGCAAACATAAATCAAAACAAGAGCCAAAAACGAAAAAGTCATCCATAAATACCTCAAGATTTTTCTCCACCATGTCAGAAAAAATGGAGAGCATGCACCTCTGAAATGTAGCAGGTGCATTGCATAGACCAAATGGCATTCGTCTATAAGCAAATACTCCAAACGGGCAAGTGAAAGTTGTTTTCTCCTGGTCTTCTGGTGCCACTGGGATTTGATTGTACCCAGAATATCCATCCAGGAAACAGTAATAAGTATGACCTGCCAATCTTTCTAACATCTGGTCAACAAAAGGAAGTGGAAAATGATCCTTCCTTGTGGCAGTTTCAACCTCCAGTAATCCACACACATTCTCCAACCAGTAATAGTTCTAGTAGGAATAAGTTCATTTTTCTCATTGTGGATTACAGTGATACCTCCCTTTTTAGGAACAGTTTGCACTGGGCTCACTCAAGCAGTATCTGAAATCGGGTAGATCATGCCCGCATCAAGAAGTTTCGCCACTTCTTTTCTCACCACCTCCTTCATTGTAAGATTAAGCCTCCTTTGAGGCTGCCTTACTGGTCTGACATCATCCTCCATGAGGATTTTGTGAGTACAAAATGAGAGATTTATACCCTTCAAATCAGAAATAAACCACCCTATGGCAGTCTTATGTTCCTTCAGCACTTCAATCAGCCTTCTTTCTTGCTCAGAAGACAATCCCTTATTAATGATAACAGGGTAAGTTAGCTCATCACCCAAGAAGGTATATTTAAGACTTTCAGGAAGCTCCTTCAACTCCACTTTTGGGGCACCCTCTTCTTTGTCATCATCTTTTTTCTCAAGAACCTCGAACGCTACATTCTTTTCTTCCTTAAAAGGGACAATCTCACGCGCCTAAAGTTCTTCATCAAGCTCTTGACTAGAAGTTTTTCTTCTTTCACCACTTTCTCTAAAACATCAAGTCTAAAACAAGAACATCTTCAACAATACCACTCGGCCTCCTCAAAGATCTATCAGCGAGTTGAAGAAAGACCATAGTGGGCTTCAATTCAGTAATTCCCAGAGATTCACAAACAGATAATGGCATCAGATTTATACTTGCCCCAAGATCACACAAGGCTTTGCCGACATTAGTGTTACCAATAGCAATTGGAATGTTGAAGCTCCCTGTATCACGAAGCTTGGGAGGAAACTTCTTCTGTATTATGGCACTACATTCCTCGATGAGTGTTACTGTCTGACATTCCTGCAACTTATGTTTTCTTGATAAGAGGTCCTTCATAAACTTGGCATAATTGCGCATATTAGCCAAGGCTTCAGCAAATGGAATATTAATGTGCTGCTTCTGGGCATCCTGCTTGATTCTTTCAGGATAGGGTGCCATAGCTCTCATATACTCAGGACTCAATTCATGCTTCTTTTCAGCAATCACATTCTTTCCTTTGTCAATTTTTTTTTCAGCGGGCTTTACTACTTCAGCAGGTTTTTCACTTTCTTTTTCAAGCTCACCCGCCTCATCAAATCTCTTCTCTACTTCAGGAGATTGAAGTATTTTGCCACTTCTAGTTGTAATGGCCAAACAATCCTCCTTCAAATTAGTAACGGTGTCACTAGGAAAAGTACCTGGAGTTCTATCAGCAATTTGCTTAGCCAATTGACCAATTTGATTCTCTAAATTCCTGATAGATGCATTTGTGTTCTTGGTATTGGCTCTAGTCTCCTCCATGAAAGCATTTGAGTGTTGAGCCATTTGTCCTACTAACTTCTCCAAATCAGAAGGTTCCTTGGACTAGATTGGTAGAGGCTGCAAGTAGTTGTTTGACTTGAAATCAAGACCAGTTCCCTGCACCCTCTTCTGAAAATTATTACCTCCAGAAGGAAAATTCTGATTTCTTGGAATATTTTGTGGCGGAGGTCTTTGATCACACCAAATGCCATTCACATGCATTTGTTGAGGAGGATCAGAAGACAACAAAGAAGGACATTCATTAGACTCATGATTGTCCTGGCAATATTCACACACAACCGCAGCAGCTTTAGCCTGAACACCAGAAAGTTGCATCTTATCAAACCTCGAAGTTAGAATTGTTATTTGCTGAGATAATAGCTTATTTTCAGCCAGCACCACTTCATTGCCTTCCAATTGAAGAATACCTCTCTTAGGCTTAGATGACAACCCTTCATTTTCATTAGCTGCCATTCTCTCAATCAGCTCAAGAGTCTCATTTGCTCTCAAGGATTTAATAGTACCACCTGCTGCACCATTCAATACCATCCGAATGTCAGATTTACAACTGTTGAAAAAGATTCTCACCTAATTACCAGCAGTCAAGTTATAATGAGGACACCGCCTCAATAAATCCTTGAATCAGTTCCATGCTGCACACATAGTTTGACCTTCTGATTGAGTGAAATTGGTGATATCATTCACCATCTGATTGTATCTTTCCATTGAGAAGAACTCAGCAAAGAACTTTTGAGACAAATCATACCATGTAGGAATGCTTTTTGCAGGCTGTCTTTCCAACCAATTAAGAGCCTTTCCCTTAACAGCAAAAGGGAACAACCTCAACCGGATTGCATCATTGGACACTTGAGGATGCTTGGTTGAGTCACAGATCATCAGGAATCTGTCTATGAATCTGTGAGGATCTTCATTCTCCTCTCCACCAAACTGAGCTCTCTCCACCAATTGAATATTGGAAGATTTGAGCTCGCAATTGTTGTTGGCAACATCAGGCTGAACAATGCTCGAGTTGGGCCTGCTAAAAGATGGAGTCAGAATAGTATCCATGAATGGATTGTCTGCATCATTGTTTCCTGCCATGATTTGTGGTTCTTCAGGCAGAGTCTCTAACTCGTTGAATGCAAGCTTCTTCCGAGCGAGTTTTCTGTTTCTCTTTTCAGTCCTCGTAATCTCCGAATCAAATGGAAATTCTGCAGTTTTGCCTAGCATACAACTCAGAAAGGAGATTAGTAGCACTTTTCAAATAAAAATAAAAATAAATAAAATAATAAGAAAAATATTCACAAAATTCAATCCCCGGCAACGGCGCCAAAAACTTGATGCTCTCCGGCAAGTGTAGCAATCGCATAAGTAGTATAATGATAAGAAAGTTATCGTCTCCACAGGGATTGTGATCGAATATCAAATAAGCGTTCTTTTTAAGATGGAAGGAATTCAAATAGGTATGAGAAATATTGTTGAATTGATTAAAGATAAGAACTAAAAGTAAAAACATATTTTTAGGGTTTTGTGATGAAAAATAAAAATAGAGATTGATTTGTAAAAATATGAGATAACATTGTAGCTAAAGTACACTCACCAAATGATCCCCACTTCTTACGCTGGATTGATTTACAATACTCATTTACATAAATACTCAGATAATTTATCATCTAAAAATAATTAGTTAAATTCCAATCTCTTGGCAATCTAACCCTTTAACCCCAATTGGAACCCTAATCCCTTAGCAATCCCTCATGAAATTAAGCAATGAACACGATAAATAAAACATCTGCAACCAAATATACGTCTATTCCTAGCACGCATACAAATTGTTATCCTACTCCCTTTCAAGATCAAAACCTCAATATTCATATCTCGGGTTCCAACTCTCAAAATACCATAAACTATTACATTGATCAGTTTTAACAAAGAAGATAGAAATTACGCACAGAGTAGAGATAAAGATAAACATATAAACGAGTAAAAATAAATCAATCCGTTGTAACAAGGGTTCCCATAGGGTTTGTGACCCTAACTACAATAAAAAGTACCTAGCCAACCATGTTCATGGCTGAGCACGATGACTGTTTCTCTAGAAAATCCCCCTTAATTCTGTGAAGAGCACCACTTAAATAACCATCTTTTCTTCTCCCAAAACTATCCTTTCTTAAAAACACGGTGCTTTAAGTTCGCAAACTGGCGCGGGACCACGCCATTGTGGCGCTAGTCCGCGCCAGATTCCTGGTCATTGGCCTGTGCACGGTGGTGCTGACTTGCACCAGTGTGGCGCTAAGTTGCGCCATTTTTTTGGAATTTGGCCCAACAAGCTTGATGCAGCATGGAACTTCCACTATTGGGGATTCGTGCCACCAAGCTTTTTACACTTTCGTATTTTCCATTTCTTCTACCTACATAAACATAACAAATAGGTGAGAAATATCGTTGAAATGGAAAAGTCAATATAGTAAGCAAATATATATATAAACTGCTCTTTTATGACTTAATCCTTATCATTTTCAGCTTAGAAAACTATATCTGCCAGAGGTACATCAGTGATCACTGTAGGTTGCCTCCCACAGAAGTGAACTTGGAGCTTTGAGCTTGGTGGGTTGCCTTTGGTCCTTGACCAAAGAGATTTTGGTAAGTTTTCATAGTTATATGCATGAATATTTAATGAGCATGTATATGTTGTTGGTTCATTTAAACTGAAATGGGAATGTCCTATATGTAGGCATTTCTAGTGGTGCCAAGCTCGGGGACGTATTGAATTGGAGCTGTTAAGAAGGAGATAAATCAGGTAATCCCTTGGTACTGAGGTTTAATCCCCGTGTGTGCTCCACCATGCCCGTTGAGGGTAGTGGTTGGAGGTGTATGTAGGTAATGTAGTATAACATGATCATGCATATTTGTATGTATAGTGGTACATAGGATGTACCGTGTCTCTGGACAGTAGACAGTTGCCTTCGGGCGTTCCAGACTTCCACTGGATAGGTCTCCATGAGGGAGTTCTAGTTGACCTGGGGTCGTGGTGTGTCATCCGTAGAGGATCACACTAGGAAGTCTCTGTATATGGATGAGGGTGCCTTGGTTGATGTTCTGGGAACACTTCCTTAGGCTATATGCTGAGGCCAATAGGCCGGATGTTGCGTGGCTTTTGCATTGACCATTCTAGTTTCATCGTATTTTATTTCCTATGCTTTCCTACTTCACTAACTCCCTTGCTTTATCCCGTTTTGGAATGTTGTATTGTATTATTGATATGCATCGAAGTGAGCCATTGAGGGAGTATTCTCCAGAACCTCTGGGTTACTGAGATATATTCGTATATCTCACCCCGTTTTGGAGACTTTATTTCAGGTAGTGGCAGTGGTACCGGAGCGGCGGGCAAGAGGCCCGTAGGTTGAGCTTGTACATGGAGTTTATTTTGCATTTTGTGGCCATTAGGCCTAGGCTAGACTTAAGGCATGAACACTGTATGTGGAGTTAGGATTATGCATTTATCATTGATGTTCATGTCATATTTTGTCTAAGTTTAGCTTATGTTTTATCATGTTTTCAATTGGAGATTTATTTGTATTATGTTTCATTGGAGAAGATGTAATTTGTAATCTTGAGACTTTGTGTAATATTGAAGCATGTATATGATGAAAGGGCAATAGTCCTATTCTAGGATTTGAATTATGTTTTATGTCAAAGGAATGCATGCAAAGGAATTAATGTGATTGAAATGGTTTAAGATTTGATAATGCAATTATTGAGTTGTAAAGTAAGCTAATTGATATAAATTGTGAAGGGTTGTAAGAGCACCAAGGCATTGCTGGTCCTTGAGTGCCACCCATGTTTATTAGGTACCATTGAGGCTAGATAACACACTTTTAAAAGTGAGATATGTTGAAAAAACAAAGGAGACTCTGGCGAAATTTCTATAAATTGGCAGATTTTGAGTGAACTTTGGGAGAGCATATCTCCCTCCACAAAGGTCTGATAGGGATGTTCCATACACCATTTTAAAGCTTGAGATGTCAACTACCTTGTGTAAAAATTTGAGATCCATAAGAGTATCACGCAGCCCTGTAGAAGCCAGAGAGCACAGACTGCTCAAAATGCCCCTGCACCTGGGGTTGTCACTGTGCGTTTTTGGGAAATTTATCCCCGCTTCGTTTCTTGGTCAAATTAGGTGCTTGATATATCAAATTGAAGCTTGAGGTGTCTAGTTTACTGTATAAAACTTTGAGAGAAATTGGTGGATTTTATTTTCTAGAATCATTGAGAGTGTGAGGGATGTTTGGAGCCCTGTTTGAGGTTGGTTGACAGATATTCTTGTCCAACTTTAAACGGTGATAACCGGAGCAAACGAGAACTTTATTACTCGTGTGAAAGCACATTCGAAAGATAATTAAGTCTAAAATAACATACTAAAATAAGAGAGGTTCGCGGCATGCAGATCTTCTGCAATGTTCAGTATAGGGAACCATGTTCGGATAAGAAAAAAACATAAAAGTGAGATTTAAGCTAAGTGGGTTTATGAGAACCCCTTAGTGACTTGAGAGAAGTGTTATATGATATCTAGGTATTTTATATTATTATTCCGCAATGATTTTTCAGTTACGGTCACAACTTTTATTTATTACGCTTTATTATTGTTTTAGATGCTCGAGTAATAAAAAGGAAAAAACTTACTCGCATTTTTATAAATGAATTGATGTGATTGTAACTGCGCTTAATATCATAATCAATGTTAACAATACCGGTATGTAACGGGTTGTTATATGCGAGCTTTTTGGCCCCTAGCCCGTGCGAGTTAGGGCCTAACGAGCCGGGCTGGCCCATTTTGACAGCTCTAGCGAAGGCGTGGGGTATGTGAATGGTGACAGCTAAGAGAGAGAGGATTTTGAATGTGCGTACCTATTTGGTTGGCCGAAATCTTCTCAAGAAAGTACGGGAGCAAAATGTGAGGAGCTATTATTATGTTTGAGGAGCCAATGATTGTTTGGAGAGCAAATCTACCAACAATGTGCAAGACATCTAGCAATACAGGGACTTATGAACCACAAATTATTGTCCTCAGAGAAAAGTTGTAAAGTAGTGCCTCAGAGAAGTGCATAAACATAAAAATAAAGTAGAATAAAAGTAAAGAGCTAAAAAGGATCAAGGAGCCAAATTGTGCTAAGCTCAGTTTAGCCTTTAAGTACTGCCAACCGCTCAATCAAATAGAGTTGATGATTTTGTAATGATCATGCACTGGGTTTATCACTGATATTTACTCGTAACGCCTTGGTTAAATGCAAGCGATGAATAAACGAGGAGCAATTCTTGGAATCAGAAACACAGAAGCAGAAACATAAACAAAGAATAAGAGAATTGATTATTTGGAGAAATTCAGAGTGATTGCAAAAGAGAATATAATAAAAATAGAACAAAAGCATTAAGCACATGATGGTAAAAATGTAGGCTTAGGGTAGTATTTTCGCCTTACTAGGTTGTCCTTCAAGACTCAGCACTGCTCCCATAATGGGATTAGCTTTAGGTGCCTTTCATTGCCTTGAATACAGATTTCTCTATCACCAAATTTTGCTACCTAGAGTGGTCTGCACATATTTCTAAGTCTCAAACAACCATAGGAGTCCTATGAGATTAAGACCCTAGGAAGATTGTGCTTGCTCCTTTTATTGAATGACTATTCATAATAATTTGAAACAGAGCTCCTTCATAATATAAGTCGAGTATTAAAGGCATTCAAAACCTAATTAATATAATGTCTTAAAGTACCATAATAATTGGAAAATAAAACAACATTTTCAATATTCATGACGGTTTCAAGACTTGTGCCAACCATAAATCATGTAATAATTACAGAAAAAATGGTAGAGATTCAAACGATCAATTCAAATGTTATATGCATAATAATAAATTCAAACTAAAACCATCATTCACTACTTAAAAAAGCTCAATTTTCAACGGAATTTTTTCGTTGGAAATTATGAAAATTCCGTTGAAAAATCATTTTTTGACGGAATTTTCGACGGAATTCTGCTGTTGGATAATCCTTCGTCGCAAGGCAACGGAATTTTTTTTTCCGTTGAAATTTACAACGGAATTTTTTTCCGTTGAAAACTTCAACGAAATGTATTCCGTTGGAAGCCTTACTTTTCCGTCAATAAATAAAGTCATTAAATAATATTAAATAAATTTCGTCAAAAATTTCAACGGAATATATATCCGTCAAAAAATTCTGTCTTAATTTGCAACAGAAATTAACAAAAATTCCGTTGAAATTTTTTACGAAATTAATTTCCGTTGAAAAATTCCGTCACAATTTTCGATGGAATTTAACTATAATTCCATCGATAATTGCAACAGAAAAAATCTCCATGAAAAAATTCCGTTGTAAAATTCAACGGAATTTATCTACAATTCCATCTATACTTTCAACGAAAAATAATTCTGTCGGAAAGTTCCATTTCAGTTTCCAACGGTTTTTATGTATAATTCCGTTGAAAATTTCAACGGAAAACAATTCCACCCAAAAGTTCCATAACAGTTTGCAACGGAATTTATCTATAACTCCGTCAAAAATTTCAACGGAATTAAATTCCGTTGAAAATTCTTAACCGTTTACAACGGAATGTACATAGAATTCCGTCAAAAATAATATTTTCAATTTTTTTAAAAATATTAAATTCATATTGATTTTAATTCAACAAATATTGATGGCATTTTAAACTGCCAGCATAAATATTGACGTCATTTTGAAAATTGCCTACGAATATGGAGCCACTGAATCCATCTGCGTGATTTGGAGTCGATTTTCTCAACCATCGGAATAAGTAGCCATTAAACTTTTTCTTTGGACAAATATTTGACAGCCATTAAAGATCACCGCTGAGCTTTTGCTTAATAATTACAAAAATAAGCAGCAAAACAACTTTTATTTTTTAAAAATCATTTAAATATACTACAATTACATATAATCAAAATGAAAAAAATTCTAAATATTAATTAAAAGAAAATTTTCCTAAATATGAAAAATGCTTCTAACAATTAAATATTATCTGAAAATTATTATAATAATATTCAAAGTGTAAACTTAATATGTATTAACAAGATAACTTAAATTCAAATGAAGTCTAAAAAAAATACATGAAACAGAAGAAAAATGCTAACTAAAGTATGATGTCTTAACACTTGTGCTAGCCACCAAAATATGCACTATTTGTTTGTCATGAAGGATCTGCAATAGAAAAAAAAATTATAGGTAAAATAATTTTACACTTCACTCTATTTCAAGACCAATTCAATATACACATCAAACAAACAACAGAGGTAAAAATTCTAAGAAATGCATGTGGAGAAGATAAACCTAATCAAGTGATCAAGGGAAACACAGGAACCTGTCACAAGATAATTTAAATACAAAATAAAAGAGATGTACAAAGAAGAGATAATTTAAATACAATAGGATCATGATATTAACTGTTGAAATAGGATTTGTTTAGACATTAATTGTAACGGTTGACATTAATTAACATCCAATAGGATCATGATTAGCAAACTATAACAATGGCATTAATTGGCTTTGAATATGATTTGATTAGTAAATCATAACAGTTGATATTAAATTAATTAAAATTATAACCTAATTTTTAGCTAATTCAAAATTTTTTTTATCTTTAATCTACTACTGTAATCATGTTTATATAAGGCATATCTCCTTTTTTTCGGAAATTATATAAGACATACGATTCTATGAAACAAATAGAGCATGATAACAAGATTTGTATTCAAATCTTTATTTTTAACACAATACCAACGGAGGTTGGAGCACATGGAATTGAAAAAAATCATAAAAAAATAATCTAATTAAATCATAATAGTATAATTGAAGAGCTTAACAAAGAAACTCAAATGTCCATGCCACTCTACAATCAGGATGATCATTTTGAGTGTAGTGTGGTGATGATCATAAGGTTTGCCATTTTTCTCTAATAACAACTAATAAACTTCGCTACACTAATATTCATCATGATAAGGGAATGAATTCGGAAAGGTTCCTACCTCAGTTCTCCCCTGAAGTATAGGCTTCCCAACAAGTAGCTCCGCAAACACGCAGCCAACACTCCAGATATCCACAGCTGGACCATAATCAGTAGAACCCATCAAAAGCTCCGGAGGGCGGTACCACAAAGTAACAACACGAACTCTGTACACACCAAACATAAATATAGCATCACAGATAACAACTGAATCAGAGCCACTTAGATAAGAGAAAAACCTCTTATGATTATGATTTAGCATATCATGAAGTTTATGTCCTACTTACCCCAGTTCTTTGTTGGTTCAGTCCTCCGCTAGTTGCAATAAGCAAGTAGCCATTTGACATTCGTTCACGCACAACAGCTACATAATCCAGTTGCCAAAATAAGAGAGAAAGTGACACATGGAAAAGTTAGTATATTTCTCAGCCCAATCTCAAGGAGATAATTTGTGCACAAACAAATCAAAAAATAAAATGGAGCCTTTCAATTTGTTCTCAAGTCTTGTAAGGCCCAGATTTTATCAGTCTAATTCCCCCCAGATATTACGAATGGCTCATGATTTATGACAATAAAATAGAAAAATAAATAAATAAATAAATAAATAAAATTGAGACGTGATAAATCATAATAAGCATGCGTGCATAAGGTCCACATAGAAATACCACATAAGAACCAAAAATCCAGCTGACATCATATACATGATGCCAAAGCTAAGTCCCCAACCAAATAAGGAGTTATCTGAAGGCCCGAGTACATGAAGCTCAACTCACTTTTCGCAGATTAAGAACAAGGGAATTCCATATTTAAAAAGAAAAGACCTTATTGCAAGGTCCAATAATCTTACAAAATATAAGGCAAATTAGTTTTGAAACCAAGTACTAATTTAGCAGTTATGTAAAAAGGCACATTAGTAGATGGTGCAGATCCAATAACACAGGGTCAAAAGAGTTTAGAAACAAACACATGCTTACTCTGTATTTAATAGTTTTTCGAGGGTTAAAATCACAATGTACTTTAAATTAAATAAACCGTAGCTACACTCTTATTCAGTACTTTAGAAACAAACACATGCTTATTCGGTTTTTAATTTTAAAGCATTAGACAGAAAAAGCATGACATCTATATATCAACACCTGCCTCGATAGCTGGTTTCTAAAGGGAAAAGATTCGAAATTTCAATTGCAATGTACATAACAAGATAGAAAATATCATTTTTACAGAGCAGAACAAAACTAGGAAAACACTAATCTAACCTTTGGAAGAACAAAATGGATCCTTTGCAGCTACATTCTTGGTAGTTTTCCTCTTCTTCAAGCAAAAGGGTAATCTCTGCTCAACCTTTTGAACCCTAACTCCATTCTTGGAGCCTCGGGGTTTCTTAGACCGAGATTTAGCCCCGATTTGTTTCAGAGATTGGGAACTGGAAAACGTGAAGACAACATCCTCGTCACGTTTCTGGGAAGTGCTTCCTAACCCAGATTCATAAAAAGCTTAGGCATTTGGGTGGTGGAGAGTGTCATTCTGAACAGTGTTTCTGGGAGTGAGGAAGTGCTCTGTGGCGAAACCTGTGGATCCAGCCACAGCAGCTGCTAAGAGAACCAACCACATTGATAAATCATAATGGCTGTTGGTGGACCCTTTAGCTCTCTCTCCAACCATAACCATTGTGAATTCCCCAAAATGGTTCCATCACTTCCTACTGGGTCTCTATGGTATCTGGTATCTAAGAGGACAATCTGAATAGTTTTCCCAAATCCACAATAAAAGCAGGCATTAGTAAAAAAAATCTAAATCCACAAAAGACAAGGGGAGAAACAAATGAAATGCATCATCAAAAAACAAAAATAAAGAAGAAGAAGAAGAAGAAAACTCACAGGCAAATAAGAGAGATCCAAAGAACGAAGCTCTTTACACTTGATAGCAAGCAAATCAACACCTAAATCTCCAACACCCAAACACCACTTCAATGAAATCAACTTCAACTTCCTGCACCCAACCGCGATGCACCCAATCCCCATATCCATAATATACTTACACCTTGCAAGCGACAGCTTCTCGAGATTACTCGCTTTCGCCATCGCAGTCGCCGCCGCGTCCCTCAGCTCTGTCGCGTTCGACAAATCCAGCTCCACCAGGTTGCAGTAGCTCAGGCCCAAGCCCAAAAGCCCATTCCCGGTGAATGACTTGGACCTCGACAGGTCCACCCTCCGCAGCGTGTCCCTGTACGCTCCAGTGTTGGCGATGGCACTGATGGTGTTGGCGATCGTGGAGAGGGATTTCTTACCGGAATTCAAGGCTCAGTGTTTGAAAGTTTTCGGGAATGGACGATTTGATAAGGTTTATTGTTTCTTAAAATATTTGAAAGAGAGTTGGTTCAGGAATAAGAAACATAAAAAAAAGCGGGATCTTTCGATTGTGAAAAATTAGAAGGGAGGGAAAGAATTTGCACAAAGAGGGAATGCAAAAAGAGCGAAAGACTACCAAATTTTAAAACGGAATAAATATTGGGATTATTAAGTTATATAATTATAACGAAAATGATAATTAATTGCTAATTTGTAAAAGAATAATACTCTATAAGTATTTTGCTAAGAATGTTAACTAATTATAAGTAAAGTGATATATTTTATCATATATAAATTTATCAATAACAATATTGTGTGCTAATTATAAATTCATGATATTTTATAAATCATGGTCTATATAATCATTATTTTTTATAAATTTAGTTTAAATTTAGCATCATTTTTGTATACTCTTAATATCACCCATTACTTCAACACTTTTAGTTATAGATAGTCATGACTACTTGCATTCTCACACGAATGTTTCAATATGTATGCACAACATCATAAACAATTATAAATGATAGCATTCTTGCATAAAAGAAATTTATGATTTGATTACTTGAAGAACAAAATGTAGGATAAAAATTCAGTTAAAATTACCAACGGATAAAAATTCCGTGGAAATTTTCGACGGATAAATACCAAAATTCCGTTGAAAGTATCAACGGACAAAAATTCTGTTGGAATTTTTTACGGAAAAAGACCACAATTCCGTTGGAAGTATCAACGGACCAAAATTCCGTTGGAATTTTCATCGGAAAATTATTCTGTTGTAAATGTGTTTGTTGCAAATGTATAAACCACGACTTCTAAGATAAAGTCTCATTGTTGCAAATTCAAATTGTGTTTGTGAGAGATAAATGTGTAATAAATGTGCGTGATTGGTGATTGGTGTGATCGCGTGCAAATTCAAATTCAAATTGTATTAAATTCAAATAACGCGTGATTGGTGACGCCCAAATTGGACGTGATATTGTGCAATAAATGTGTAATTATTTCTAAAACAACCATAAATTCATAATTTTTTATTTAAAATACATTATATCAAGAAAAAAAAATTAATTATTGCAAAATCTCAAAAGTGAAAAAGCAAACTTATAGTGTAAGGGAATTTTTGCAAACTTACGTATTTTAATTATTGAAATTTAATTATTGCAAAATCTCAAAATCTCAAAAATTTGCAAACTTAAAAAAAGCAAATTTTTTAAGAGATTATTTTTTGAATTTTCACAAAAACTTGAAAGTATCTTTTTTCTTCTTCTTTTTTCCATCGTGAAGAAAAAATACAAAAGTTTATCACAATTGCAACAGAATTATTTCCGTTGAAAATTGCAACGGAATAATTTTCCGTTGAAAATTCCAACGGAATTTTGGACTTTTTCCGTTGAAAATTGCAACGGAATGATTTTCCGTTGAAAATTTCAAAGGATTTTTTTTTTCCGTTTATAATTTTGACTGAATTTTACTCCTTCAATTTGCTCTTCAAGTAATCACAAGCATTATGAAAAACCATAAATCTCTTTTATGCAAGAATGCAAAGTATATTCCTAAATGACTCGTGAGAGACAATGACTTATTAGTGTCAAAAATTGCAACGAAATTATTTCCGTTGAAAATTGCAACGAAATAATTTTCCGTTTAAAATTCCAACGGAATTTGGGACTTTTTCTGTCGAAAATTTCAACGGAATTACTTTCCGTTGAAAATTTCAACGGACTTTTTTTCCGTTTATAATTTTGACTGAATTTTACTCCTTCATTTTGCTCTTCAAGTAATCACAAACATTATGAAAAACCATAAATCTCTTTTATGCAAGAATGCAAAGTATATTCCTAAATGACTCGTGAGAGACAATGACTTATTAGTGTCAAAAATTGCAACGGAATTATTTCCGTTGAAAATTGCAACAGAATAATTTTCCCTTTAAAATTCCAATAGAATTTTGGACTTTTTTCGTCGAAAATTGCAACGGAATAATTTTCCGTTGAAAATTCCAACAAAATTTGGGGCTTTTTCCGTCGAAAATTTCAACAGAATTACTTTTCGTTGAAAATTTCAACGGACTTTTTTTCCGTTTATAATTTTGACTGAATTTTACTCCTTCATTTTTCTCTTCAAGTAATCACAAACATTATGAAAAACCATAAATTTCTTTTAAGCAAGAATGCTATCATTTATAATTGTTTATGGTATTGTGCATACATATTGAAACATTCACATGAGAATGCAAGTAGTCGTGATTATCCACAACTACAACTGTTGAAGTAGTGGGTGAAGTTATGAGTATACAAAAATGATGCTAAGATGTACTCATATGATAATGGATATGAAAATAAGTAAATATGTTGCTAACAAATCTCTTTAATCTTTATTGAAATAAGCTTCAAACAAAAGACAAGGTCTTAGGCCTTGACAAAATTAATCGTATAAATGGCACACACGCCAAAGCTCGATGAGGGACAAAACCTCCGAAGCGCAGACCTGCTAGAAGCCATCAATAGTAAACTTAAACAATATAAAAAAAGCAATCAACGAAAACAAACACAACATGAGTGATATGCAGTTATCAACATATATGATATTGATCTGAGTATAATAAATATTACAGAGATTTGTTAGCAACATGTTTACGTATTTTCACATCCATTATCATGTGAGTACATCTGAGCATCATTTTAGTATACTTATACCTTCACCCACTTCTTCAACACTTCTAGATGTGGATAGTCACTACTTGCATTCTCATGTAAATGTTTCAATATATATGCACAACACCATAAACAATTATAAATGACAACATATTTGCATAAAAGAAATTTAGGGTTTTTGATAATGGTTGTGATGACTTGAAAATTATCAACGGAAAAAAACTCTGTTGAAATTTTCAACGGAAAAAGATCAAAATTCCGTTGAAAGTTTCAACGGACCAAAATTCCGTTGCATTTTTCGACGGAAAACTATGTCGTTGCAATTTTCAACGGAAAATTTCCGTTGAAATTTTAAACGGAATATTATTCCATTGTAATTATCAACAGAATTTGTTGTCCGTCGATATTTTTCGATTAAAAATAATTATGTGATAAATTTTTGACAAAAAATTTCAACGGAATTTAATTTCCATTAACATTTTTGACGGAATTTATTTTCCGTTGAAAATTTCCGTCTCAAAATTCAACAGAAATTTTTTCTGTCTCTATTTTCAACGAAACTGAATTTTCGTCAAAAATTTCGTTACTATTTTTGATAATATAGCTTTTTTTAGTAGTGAACTTCAATCATCTTTTTTTTTCTACAAAAAGTCAAGTTGAAAACTAAAGAGATCCCCCCCCCCCCCCCCCCCCCCCCCCCCACACACACACACAAATTGTTATCTTCAAAAAAAATTTCTTCTCAAAATGCATTATTTAAGGTTTCTCTAAAATTAAAAGCACCCTTTTTCGCGGTAAAAAAATAAAAAAAATAAAAAAATTTCTCGACCAGCCCTATGACTCTTGTATATAATAATTCGTCAACGTTTTATAGTTGAAACCAAATAAATCAAGTTGCACAACAGTTATGTGAATCACAAAAATTAAAGTCAGACTTCCCTAAACACCAATTCACATGAGGTGATCACTAGAAACCCATGAATATACATACACATATAAATAAATATATACAAACTAATCAGAAACCCATGATTATATAAAAGAATGAGAGGGTGAAAGAGAGTTATATATTGAATATAAATAATTGAAACTCTAAAGCTATAGCCTATAGGGGCAGGCCCATGCAGAAACAGATAAAAAGAAGACTCTTACAAACGTGAATATCCTTCACTGTCAAGCCAGATAAGTTAAGTGTGGGGTCCCTTAGCGCATAAACGGTTGGGGTTTTTCTCTTTTTCAAATAGTGGCAGTTGGAAACATTTATGTAAACACCGCGTTGCATGGTTAAGAAGATGACCTAAATTTAAAGCATGCTCATCCATATAATAATGTAACCCTCTTATAATAGTTCTTAGTTAACCCTTTGGCATTGCCTATATAAACCCTAGTCCTTTCTCTCATTCCTCACCAAATAACCATCTTGGCAAGTTTGTTTTATAGCACAAGGTCATGGGTTCTAGGGTTCTTCTTCTTGTGCTGCTTGGTGCACTTTTTTGCACCCTTGATGCAAGGAGGCTTGAGAAGGGTTTGTTTAGGGATGAGAAGAACTTCTTTCACCATCCAGGGTTTGGTGGTGGTTTAGGGGGAGGAGGTGGTGGTGGTTTTGGTGGTGGTGGAGGAGGTGGTTTAGGTGGTGGTGCTGGAAGTGGGTTTGGTGGGGGTGCTGGTGGTGGAGCTGGTGGTGGGCTTGGTGGTGGTGCTGGTGGTGGTGGAGGGTTTGGTGGCGGTGGCGGTGGTGGAGTGGGTAGTGGATTTGGAGGAGGAGCTGGAGCGGGATTTGGAGGTGGTGCTGGTAGTGGACTTGGTGGGGGAGCTGGAGGAGGTGGTGGAGGAGGATTTGGAGGTGGTGGTGGACTTGGTGGTGGAGCCGGAGCCGGTGCCGGCGGAGGATTCGGTGGTGGAGCTGGAGCTGGAGCTGGAGGTGGATTTCCTTGAACATTGCATTTTCCATATAAAGAAGAAAACTAAAGCCAGCTATTCTTATATGCTTCATGTTAATAACATGCAACTTTAATGTGCTTACTATGTTGTTCACTTGCTTGCTTCTTCAAGCATTCTTCTGCTTAATGTTCTTTTCTTATGATGGGTCCAAATTACTTGTCAAACGGAAATAATTCTTAATTAAATTGAATATTATCTTTATTATTAACCCTTGTTTAATGTTATTTTGTTTCTCTAAACTCTTCTCTAGCTACATGCATCCATTACTTCTAATTAAATTAAGGAAGAACTCACGACATCTAAATTATGTCAATGAAAGAGAGAAAAAAAATCCATGAATTCTATAAAAATGATTACATCTTGGAAATATTTAATTTATGAATCAATGACTCAAACGAAAAGGTTCATTCAAATATTAGGGGGGAAACGGCCTCCTAATTTAATAAAATTCATTTCACTATCATCCGTCTTTATCATTATATATTTAGCATATTGACAACTCTTATAATGTGAAACTCGTAAGTGGTTCTTAGCTCAAAGTTACACTCTGTCTTCAGAGAAAAGCATATAGAAAGAGAAGATGTACAGGGAATACTTTTCATGTGGGTTTATAATTGTAGTACGAACTAATCTTGTGAAGCCAATAAAGTTCAATGGACCAGTATCTTTGACTTTTGTTATTCTATCCCTAAGTTTCATTACTGGTTTTAATTCTATTGTGGCGGAGCCAGACACTTTAATAGATGAAAATAATTGAAGATCCTACATGTTCATATTAATTAGCTATACATCTCATTTATGCACGTAGCTTATGTATTGAAAGATTAACCTAATTTAATCTTTGGATTATAATAAAACTGGACATAATATAAATGTTCAGAATTTGTATAAAGTCATAATTGAATTCGAATGTCAATGTGACCATTTTATAGAAAAAGGATTAGGATTATTCTTTAAAACTCATTGATGAAGTTTTCAACAATTTTATTTCTCATAATACTTTTTTTCGGTACATATTTTCTTAATACTTAATAACAAAAAAGATGTATTAAATATCTTGGATATATAAAAATATTTAATATCTTCTTCATTTAACATTCAAAAAATAATTAAGAGAGTTTATTTGAAAATTCAAAATCACTCTTTCTCAACACATATACGACCCATTTAATTAATGGAAAAAATGTTTCTCATGTAACAATAGAAAAATTAGAAATTTTACCTTCTTATTATATCATGAATTTTACTAAGACACCCTATATTTATATTCCCAAAACCCCGAATTGGAAGATTTTTTTTTTTTTGGGTAAGCTTATAGGAGATAATTTTATCTCTACTTGAAGGAGAGATGTTAATCCCTTAATTAATTAATTAAAACAGATCTATAATTGTTATACCTAAAATTTTATGGCTCTCATAGCTATTAATGATATGTAAATCATAATTATTACCTAATAACATATATACATCAATTAGTTATTAAGATAAGAAAATCATCTGGTTATAAGTTGGGAATCCATTCTTATTTCGATAACTAATTTATACACATTATTAATCAATAATTAATTTATATATATATATATATGTGTGTGTGTGTGTGTGTGTGGGGTGGGGTGGGGTTTGTTTTTGGATTTCTCCATACTTTATTGATAACTTGATTACTGAGGTCAGCCGAGCAAGATCACAAAGATAATAAAGCTTTCTTTATTATCTTCTTAATGAAGAAAAAAAACATGACATGGTAATATGAAAAGATCACAATCATATAAAGATGAATCAACGGTTATGATTTTATAACTTATTTCAATATTTTTTCTCTATCTTTCTTTATCAATCTACCTTTCTAAGATTATGATTTTTCACATGATTATATAATTTTTTTCAATATGGGAGGATCCAGATCCATATTAATACAGCTGTGTGCAAACAACTCAAACTCAAAGAGCACTTATATTAAGTTAGAACAATCCTCTGCAAATTAATTCACCTACTTGGTTGTTAACACTTGACATGCTTATGAGAGATGCATGCTTTAAAATGTAGGAGAAATGTTTATGATAAATATTAATGACACTTTTACGAAAAGTGAAGAGTTGATTGGTCCTAGTGATGTGAGTCTAGCAGATGATGTTTTCTAACTTAAAAGAAGCAAGGAATTAATCATAAATGTGTGAAAATAGTCATTAAATGCAAGAAATATTGATTATTCCTTCTCAATCATGCTCTCACTCAAGTTATATGTTAAATAGCACGAAACGCCGCAAAAAGGAGCAAAAACGGAGAAACCAAATTTCCCGCTGGCGCACGACGCGCCAAACTGGCGCACGGGGCGCTTTATCGACGATTTGCTTCTGTTTTGGTCGCGCACGGAGCGCGGGAGGTGGAGCACGACGCTCCAACCTGGCGCCCGGAGCCCGGGAGTTGGCGCACGGAGCGCGGGACTGGCGCACGGCACTCCAGAGTTGGCGCCCGGGGTGCCGTTTACAGATTCAGCTTCTGTTTCTCCCAAGTTTGGGGCGCCAGGCTTGGCGCCCCGTGCGCGTGCGATATATTTTTAAGTGCGAATCAGCTAAAATAAGGTCCAATTGGAGTGCAAAGTGAAATAGGTTTTCCCAAAACCTAATAAAAGGATCAGAAACATAAGAAGAAGGGATTTTTGGGAGAATCAAGAGGAGAAAAACAACAAAGAGAGCAGAGATTCCTTGGAGCTTCTCGGAGATTCAAGGATTCGATCGATCAAGACGGAAGATCTTCATCTTCCCTTTTTCTTCTAGGTTTTAAATGCTACTTTATTTTATTGTTATTTTGTCAGACATGAACATGTCTGGCTAGTTTTATCATTGTGGTAAGGGTCACAACCCTTGATGTGAACCCCTTGTACCTTGGTTGAATTTTATGTTTATCTATTTTAATTGCATTTATCTTTTCTTGTTCTTCATTCTATAATTCTATTGGAACTGATCAATCAGTAGGATTGCGAGGGTTAGGGTTTACAATAGGGATGTTGGAATTCTAATTCCTGACTAAGAATAAGATAATTGTTTATGTACGCACTAGGGATAGGCTATATGAACCGTGAACGTTAAAGATTCATTGATTTTAAGGGTTAACTCAAAAAGGGATTTCTAAGGGATTAGGATTCTAATAGAGTTGACAAGGTTAAGATCACTAAGGGATTAGGGTTTAACTAATCATATAAAAGATGATGAATTGTTCGATCAATTGAATAGGTAAATGTAAATGTAATCCAAGTTGCAAGGTGGGGATCGGAAAGGTGTTTGTTTCTCTTACCGCAATATTTTCTCAAATATTTTCTCAATCCTTAATCTTTTGTTCTTGCATTCTGAAAACACTTTTGGAATCATTTACATTTTTACTTTAATTATTTTAGTTTGTTTCATGAACTACAATCATTCTCAACCTATTTTGATTAATCCAACAAGAGAGGAATAGTTACAACAACTTAGGTGCATCAATCCTCGTGGAGACGATACTCTACTCACTCTTTATTACTTGGTACGATCGGTGCACTTGCCGATTTTACGCATCACCTAGCTTCTACACTAGCATTTAATTTCAAGCTATGGTTGGAAATATTTTATATATGGGACATGATCTTTTGACATTGGTGTCAAACTAGAAAGTTTAACATTAAATCTTAACTGTTAATTTTCATCAATCTAACAATTATAATTTCTTAAGAATTAATAATTGAGTAATAAACGTAATTCAATAAATTACAACCATTAAATTCAAGAAATTTATGGTTAAAATTTAGTGTTAAATTTTTTAGTTTGACACGAATGTCAAATTATTATGCCATATATATATATATATATATATATATATATATATATATATATAATGATTTGCGACGTCGATGGTGAAGAAAAACTAATTGCATACATTAAATATAGAGACTAATATTTATGGATCACTTTTTATCACATTTACTTTATGCATTTTCCTTTAATAAATCACTACTAACAATTTGTCAAAATTAATAATTTTTCTTTTGAATTTATTAAATATTTGACTTTATACAAATGATTACCGAGAATGACCGAGCAGCTAGCAAATCGATCGAAAGAATTGATAAGCAAAACTATATTTGTTCGAATCATAGCTAGAATGATTGAGGAGCGACGAATGTGAAAGTATTGATGTGAAACCATATTTATGGAAATCATTTATTACAAGACTTCTACATCACCTAACCATCATAAATGCAAAGAATGAACACTATGATTATCAAACTCATGATCTCAGCACCGACGGAAAATATATTTTTTCATGGAATTTTTTATATGATATAATCACGTAAGGAGATAAACATAAAACGCTAAATAAGTGGGAATTTAAAAAGAAAATGGTGATAGGACTTTTTTAAAATTTATGAGACCATATATAAGATCATTATGTCTATCTCGATGTGAAAAGAGATATTCGGGGAGAGAGGGAGAGTATATCAATGTGGAATTTCACACTGGAGGAGGGATTGTTGGAGTATTCAAGTGGCCCACTAGACAATGGTATGAATCACCACTAATGAACTAAACTACTTCAACCATAATAAGTGAGTCCGACACCATATCTCAATCCAAAATCTTAAGACATTAGGTTTATGGGTCCTCCCACATATATTGAATTCACTTAGCTTCTTGTCACCTAATATGGGATTCATCATGTTTGAATACTCCAACAAATACCTGTTTGGATCCTCTCTTTTTTAAGCTAGAAGCTACTTATAAGTATAAGTTAGGCTAAACAGGTTTTGAAAAAAACTCTTATAATGAAAAACTCTTTTTTATAAAGAAGAAAAGAGCTAAGAGCTAAACGCTCCTAGGAGAAGCTTTTTTTTAAGCTCTTATTTGCTTTTCTTGAATAATATGTTGTTTTAAATAAAGAGCTATAAAGATAGAGAGAGATAATTTTCTTGAAATATGTGCTTTTAAGCTAAAAATTGTATGCAATTACCAAACAACTTTTAGCTTTTTTTAAGCTCTTTTTTTTAATTTTAGCTTATAAGTAGCTTCTAGCTTAAAAAAGAGAGGATCCAAACAGGCTCATAATATAATTCTCTTCCTAATTATGAAACCTATTGGAGGAGAAGCCATATCAGCATGATGAAGAAAAATTAGATGCAAAATTTTGTGAAAAAGAACGCACTGATAAGTTTAAGCCACTGTTGTCTTGACGCTTTGGTTACGAAAGTTGCCGGGGTCTAGGTTTATGGATGGATTTAGTCAGCGAAAGTCCCTCAAACTCAATCAATATCAACAACATGTCGTGACCGGTTAGGCTTGGTTGATTTTGTCAGAAAAGAAAGTAGGTTTCGCGGGTGGGTTCATTCATTAGTACACCTCCGGTGCTGATAAGGTCAGGACCGTGGTCGTCCGTCTCCGGTTTGCCGGCCGATAAGATCTCTGAGATTGACCAGCCAGCGTTAGCATGTTGATTAACAGAATGTCGTTTCATATTAGTTTATTAGTTGTGAAAGTTGTTAGTTGGTCATTTATGATTTAGAGTCTTAACCTTATGTATAAATGCATGAACCTGTTGTATCATCTTCATATTTTTCATTAATGAAACACATCAACAAATTTTAGATGGTATCAGAGCTCTACATCAGAGCTCTGGTATCACAAGAGAGGTTGAGTTTTTCTTTATAGTGAGTATTATTTTTCAAACTCTTTGAATAGCCATGGCAAAACTAAAAGCAGCAGCTACAACAACAACTGCGAATTTTCCAGACTTTCATACAAATCCTTCCAATCCATATTTCTTACATCCCAACAAATCACCATTGCACGCATTAGTTCCTCCATTGTTAAATGCAAATAACTACCATACATGGTCTTGAAGAACAAACTCAGGTTTGTTAATGGCACCATAGTTCCTTCACCTGAAACTAATCTGAATTACTTTGCTTGGCAAAGATGAAATAATATAGTGAGTGCATGGATCCATAGGTCAATTTTCGAATGTATAGTGTAGTCCATTATATGGATTGAAAATGCAAGAGACATATGGTTGGATCTCCATGAAAGATTCTCAAGATCTAACGTGTTTCGTATGTCAGATCTACAAGAGGAAAGACCAGTTGTAGCAAGGAGATAAATCATTCACAGACTATTTCACATAATTGAAAACACTATGGGACAAGCTTAAAAAATCTCAAGCCGCTTCCAATATGTAATTACACCATTCAATGTTCTTGTGGAGGATACGTGAAGATGAAGGAGCAACGTCAAAGTGACCACATTATCCAATTCTTGAAGGGCCTTAATGAGCAGTATTCACAGGTGAGGTTCCAAATCATGCTTATGAGTCCACTACCTGATACTGCCAAAGCATTCTCAATGGTAGTTCAGCAAGAAAGGAAATTCCAAGGAGAAGCGTGTTCCATCACTTCAACTCCTCAAACCTTTGCTACTATGACCGATCAGAATTCTTCTTGAATAAATTATGGTGGTAGAGGTTTCAGAGGACGAGGAAGAGGCTTTGTAGGTGGAAGAAACTGTAACACCACGTCTGCAGTCGGTTAATTAACATTCATATGATAGTAAGCGCAGCATGCTCAACTTAATTAATGCGGAAGCTAACTGAATAAATTTTCTCTTTTTTCTTATGTATTGCAACCCTTTTTTTACTTCCATGGCCAAAATAAAACGGACAACATTTTCTCTGTATTTTGGACTACTGGGGATAATTTCCACTATGATAATTTTGACCTGATTAACAGTTTAATATAATTCAAGCATAAACCACATTACCCAGCCATCCATGGCATAGGCTATCTCATAATCATACTGTCTCAAAATAATGTCCATGATGTTACTTATATAATTACATCAAATAAACAAAAGAGATGCAATTAAATAAGTAACATAGACCTGAGCATGCATAACTAACAACATATACATACTATCAACATGACATAGACATCTCATATGCTCTCAAAAAATATACATGGCATATATAACTCCAAATAAAATACGTCACGTACAAATCTAAATATCCACAGGACCCTGACAATCATGTCAAATAGTATCCCTCATCTTGCCTCTTGCCACGCAATGTCTCAGCACCATCAGCTCTTGTACCTGAAATGGTGATCCCCATAACGTGGGGTGAGATAATATAATTACCTCAGTAAGCTAGGGACCCTGGGAGGGCTCCTCCACCCCTAAGCTCACTTCTGGTATAAACACAATATAAAAATCTATGCATGCATCAGAATATGTATGAGAATGCAGTGTGCAATAATATAATCCTACTAGCCAGAGAATATAACAAGTATGCATTACGCAAGGAAACACTGTCTTGCAACATACTGTTTGAGGAAACATTGTCTCATACTATGCATAAGGAAACATTGTCTTATGCCTCACACAAGAAAACACCGTCTTGTGTGGCACACAAACATACATACATATGCATGCAACATATAATAATTCATATCCACACACCATATAAAACTACCATCCTCCCTCGGAGTCTGGTAGAACAAACGGGGGATTAACCCCAATGACCGAAAGCTTACCTGGCAAGCAGTGTCCTCCAATAACTCTCGTGTCCACAGAGTCACGATCTCTCACAAAGTCACAACCTAGTTCCAAGATGTGAAGACAATCAGTATTCCTATATACCAGTCTACCACGTTTAATTTTCAAGACTATACATACCAGAAACCTACACTTGATTTGTAGTCCAATTTATCAAAGTGTCATAAACGACCATTTCATAATTTTTCCTTTTACGGGAACCAATCCCGGCCAAGCATATTTAACAAAGGGACTCACCTACAAATCACCCTCCAACTACTCATACTATCAAAACCCCATTTATACAACCCTAAACTCATGCATTTTGTCCAAAATCACAAGGAGTTGGGGTAATTACCTTGGGAGCCACAAATCACTAAATAGAAGATAACCAAGCTTTCAATCCAAGAAATGTACCTCCCATAAGCACAAATCTGAAAATGACTTCACCAAATGGGTTCCATTTTCTCTCACAACAACTCATTAATGGAGAAGGATGATAGGGATATGAAGAAGATGAAGATTAATGTGTGGATCCTCTTGTTTCATAAGGATTTTTGGAAGCACAAGATGAAGAGAATTGAAATAGACACCTTCGGTTGAGAGAAACAGGAAGTTGACGAGAATGAAAGTGAAATAGGAGAGAGAACGTGTTACTTTCCTTTTAAATGAGTTTAATAATCCAAGGGGGTATAAGTTTATCTATCCCGCTCACTTAAATCTCATTCTAACTTTATACATTGGTTTACAATATTTTTTTGGTAATATTTCCATATTGACTTTCACTTTTTGAGTAATTTTATTTACCCGCATTTTTACTTCTTAACTGTCATTTTAACTCCTTTTTCACCAAATGTGACTTTATTTCTTTTTCTTCTACTTTTCTTATAATTATTCTTCAATATCATGATTAAAATCATTAATTCATATTTAAATCCACACTATATGTGAGGGTTATTATAGAAACCAAGGGAGCAGCATAATTTGCATACACTGTGGCATAAATAATCACACGAGCGAAACTTGTTTCCATGTCCATGAATTTCCTCTAGGATACAAACCTAAAAATGTTATGAAAAAAAGTGTTCACAATGCAACTCGAGAGGCAAATGCTGATCGTGCAGTTGAGATGCCAAAACACTCATCACCATTTTCATTTACTAATGATCAATAGCAATGAATTTTAGATCTTCTTGAGAGAAAAAGATGTATTACTGTTCTAGCTGTCCACTTAACCAATTTCACTCAGGTCTCCAATGTTCAAACTAAGCATATGTCACCTCTAGGTATCCAAGAAGTTCAATGGATTCTGGACACAGGTGCAACTGACCTTGTTACTTGTTTTAAATTTCATTTTTCCTTTTTCCTTTTTCAAAGAATTAAACCAATGTCAATCAAACTTCCAAATGGTACATCTGTCATTGCCACACACTCAAGAACAGTTCCTATCTCTCATACACTTAGCTTTTCAAACATGTTATATGTATTTGATTTTAAAGAGAATTTACTTTCAGTAACGAAACTATTACATGATCATTCTTTTTGTCTAATCTCTCGTTCATCTTTCTGTTTTATTCAGTAACTCCATACCCAGGTAACGATTGGTACATTTGAATAGAAGAATGTACTATATGTGATGTCCAGAAAGATTGGTATATATAATATTATCTGCCAAGACATTTTTATAAGCATAAATCTTTTTATATATCAGAGCTCTATATATACTTTGCAAGGGCGTCCCTTGCCTTATCTTCTCTAATTAAGGATTTGTTCATTAACTTAAGAAACTCAGTTTCTTGACCATGCACATATTTATATTAACTTCTACGAGGAATCCCACACACTCTTTAGGTAGACAAACATAAGGATACCTCTAAAAAGATCACATACAAAGAAATTGTAACATACCACTACTTAAATTTGACATCACAATAAAAGTATGAACAATCATATGACTACAACAAATCTTGAAAAATATAAATTATTGGAATTTTTACCGCACGAAATGTATCATACCAAATTTATCAAGTAACATTTTTCGTGGTAATTTACATAAAAATTAAAGACGTGGACATTCAATATAATGAACATGCAAAGATGTAAAAAATAATTAAATATATACTTGAACGTTATTTATCACATATATGACATTATTCACATATATATTACTATACACATATACGACAATTATAAATTACAAAATTCTAAATTTGTTTAAATACAAATTAGAATGTATGTACATTAATATATAATTATAATATGTAACAACATAAATTACAGGAAAGTAAGTTGCAAAAATATAAACAGTTGAAGTATAAATTATTGTAATATAAATTGCTGAAATATAATTTGGGAAATATAAATAAGAGTAAATATCCTTTTTGGTCCTCAGCAAATTTAACGATGCCCGCTTTAGTCCCTAGTGTAACACCCCGTATATATCCGGTAATGTTATCATACTATCGTATTAAGCAGCGCTTAATTAAAAATGCGGAATATCTTTTTCTTTTCAATTATGATGTCATTATCATTACCAACTTGCTATTTAATCAATTAATAAAACATCGCTTGTATGTAATTGCAATAAAACAGCTAACCGGAAAACCTCATAACATAGATAATAAAAGTGTGGCTCTAGTTACGGAACTACAACAACGTAGACCGGACCATCTAACAGTTTATTCAATTCCAATCTAAAAGTACTAACATAAAGTGTCATGGACAATCTCCATGCTCACTCAAATAAGGCAACACGCCCAACGGAAGTCTCAACAACAACATAATCATAAATAGCGAAAAACATAAACAACATCCAAATCCAGTCATGGCAGCAATACAACATAGTATCAATATCAGCTAAGCTCTGGCCTCCTGCCGCCAGAGGCATCAGTCACCATACTACCTGAACTTGAAATAAGCATTCCCCAAACGTGGGGTGAGATCTCTAAACAAGAAATCTCAGTAAGACAAGGGGTCCTCAAGGATCTTCCACCCCAAGCTCACTTACATGTGCAACATAAGTTCAAAAGCAGTTTATCATCATCAGTTCTAAAATAGTGCAATGCAGCAGATAATCATGTCATGTGTGTCAATTCTATTCTACTGGCCAGAGAAATGCAGGATTTATATACGCCAAATACCCACACATAGTGCAAGACGCCACTTGCATCCACCCCGGATCACCGTCTTGTATGACGCCACATACTCAGGCTTACCGTCAAGATGGAACAACACATGCATATTAAAAGCCATTACACATAAAGCTCAACAGCATTTCAAATATCCAAAGCATGTAACACAACATGCCTATAACCATAGCCCCATGGGACATGGTGGAACCACAACATGGCTAAACCGAGGACACGAAAGCTTACCTTGCAAGATAACACCCAAAGCCAAGAATCCACAACTCAAAGTCCAACACAGCAGATTCACAATCTGTTATGAACCAACAATACATCAACAAGATGCACCACAGGCATACAATATTAAGACAACGCCTTTCCATTACGTTTTACGTCTTAAGGCTTCTCACCAAGCCATAAGCCCTTAATCATACGATTCTGACTTACATTAATTAATTACAGAAGTTCAACTTCCTCAAATTAGGGTCCACAAACTTATAGATCAGTTCTGGATGAACAGTACGCTACTGTTCCTCGCAAACCTAGAATATCCGGATATTCCTCGGGACCATATCCGGATATGCAATATCAGGATATCCCACTGTGCATAACCGGATATCAATATCCGGATATTCAGAATCCCATATCCGGATATCCAATATCCGGATATTCCACGGGCAGATATCCGGATATTTCACGACAGAATGCAGAAACTGCATTTCGTGAAGATATCTTTCTAAGGTTGGGTTTTTACCGATTTTAAACACCTAAACATGCATTTCTAGGTGTGTTTGACCAACCCCAACATTTCTAGGTTCCATTTTTAAGCTCAAAGACTCAGAAAAAGGGTGCTCTTGGAGCTCACACAACAACTCCAAGGTTCTGACTTCAAGGGTGCACGAAAATACTCCCCAAGCAAGGGTCTTTCTTCACAAAGTTGGCTCCTTGGCGCTCCAACAACCAAGTAGGAAGCTCTCACCCTCACACAAGGCCACTCAGCCCACAAACTGTCTTCAAACAGCCCCTCAACTCAGAACCAAAGCTCTCTACACACTCACAAAGGCCACTCACACAAGGCTCAAGTGTTTGGAGATGAAGAAACCAAGCAAAAGTGACACTTGATCTCCAAAATGGTGAAGAAAACTCAATGGAACAGTAGCAAGAACAGACCAGCCACCAAAATCTCGTAGAGAAACTGACTGCCTAGGGTTTTGTGCCCTTAATAATGGTATTTATAGTCACTTACCCAATTAACACACAATATTAACTTTAATTTCTACGCTTAGCATTTTAATCCCAAACTTTGGAATCTGAAACTACACATTTTTACAAGAATTATCATATTTTTCTTATAATTTTCTGAGCACCTTTCCGGTACGCGCTTTTCAAAGCCAGTACCGGTTTCTAGCACCAGTTCTCATTATTTGGACTTGAAACTCGTTTTACAAGTCCTACATATTATTCTAGTAATTATCATGCACCTATTATAATTTTCCGGGATACTTTTTCGGTACGCATTTATACTGACTAGCAGAACCGGTATCTGCACTTTTCTTCCGAAAGGCGACTTTCAGCATTCTTACTCACTAATTATAATTATTAAAGCCTCATAATAATTATTAGGATCAATTATGGAATTATTTTCTAATTTCACATAATTAATTAATTAAATCCCTTAATTAACGGTGCGGGTTCTTACACCTAGCAAATAAAAAGGCTATTCATGATCCCTAAGAAATTAAAAATAGATCCATTTATTTGAAATCGTGGTCCCTCACAAATTCAAAAAAGACCCACATTAATCTCTCAAAAGGACTAAAATGGGTCCACTTTAAATTTCTTAAGAACCACAAATAGCCTTTTTATTTGCTAGGGACTTTGCTAAGGACCGAAAATGATATTTACTCTATAAATAACGTAACAGAAATTGAAAAGCAGTATTCATGGAGACAAGGTAGGGGAAGAGCATGTAAAGTAAAATAAGATAATAAAGTAATCCTTCCATGTGATTTATATTTTAGAAAAAAAGAAAGAAGTTGTCCTCACTCTTAGTATTCACTCTTATCTTTTCTTATTATTAAGCTTCTCCACTTTCAATTTCTTTATTTTTCCCTCTCTCCCTTACTAGAGTTTTTTTTTTCTAAATTTCCCAAAACCCTTCGTCAAGATATACGTGAATTTTCCCTCTCCTACTAACCTTGTTCCCTGAATTTCCATCTCACATATTCCTCTCGTAAAACGAAATTGCTGAAACGATATTAAAATCAGAAACAAATTAACGAGTATGTGTTGTCCTCTTGTCCTAGAGCCACTTATGAGTAAAAGGTTAAATAATTTGTATCTTCAAGATGGGTTAGTTGGCGCGTAGAGCTACGCGCGCGATTGTTTTCCCTCTGCTAGGGTTTTTTTCGTGTTTTTCTTTTTACAGCCTTCAATGGAGATCACGGAAGATAACATCAGTGCATCTTTGTCCATAGAGAGAAAAAGTACCAAGAGAACTAAATGTGGGGAGGAGATTCCCACAGAGACTTGTTTACGGAAGGCGGTGCAAGAATTCCAAGCTGGATCTGATGGCGTGGTGAAACAGAGGTCTTTTGCGGAGGTTACAGGGGAGGAAAATGGGGTGGCCGGTGAATCCCTTCCATGGTTAGCTGAGGAAGAAGCTCTGGAGCTGGAACCACTAGACCCAAGCTTGGGCGCAATCTCTGAGTGGGGTTTTCAGACTATATACAGAGAGGATGGATCGGTTGAGATCCGTAGCAATAGAGAGGCAAGAGCTAGGATGTGCAAGCGTTGGAAGAATGCGCTCATTGTCAAGCTTCTGGGTAAGAAGATCGGGGTGGGAGTCATGAAAAGGAAGCTTGAATTTCTCTGGGCGAAGGCAGGTAGCATCACGGTGGCAGACCTAGGTAATGATTTCTTTTCAGTCAGGTTTAGTAGTCTGGAGGATCTTAACCTGGCCATATCTGGTGGACCTTGGGTCATCTTCGGGCATTACTTGGCCACACGTAAGTGGGAACCTCGGTTTGACCCGGACCAAGCCAACATCCACAAGGTGGCAGTTTGGGTCAGGCTTCCGGGTGTTCCCCAGGAATACTGTGAATTCCCCTTCCTCAACCAACTGGGAGCAGTGATAGGGAAGGTGATCAAGGTGGACAAAACCACTTCGACAGGAGCTAGAGCTAGGTTCGCACGAGTGTGTATTGAGGTGGACCTCTCAAAGCCCTTGAGAGGTGAATATATTCTTGATGGCAGCACGAAGAAGGTAGAGTATGAAGGCTTGTTTCTGATTTGCTTGAAATGTGGAAGGTATGGCCACAACTCAAGCTCTTGTCCAAATTTTGCTAAACCTACTACTTTAGCTAAGGATGAAAATGTCCCTGACTAATCTATGGAGACTCCTTGCCCTCAAGGAGTAGGTGAATGGATGGTAGTCCAGCGCAGGAAAAATTTCAGTCAAAATTCTCAGAAGAAAAACTCTCTCACAGGTAGGAAGTTTGGTGAGGACATCTCTAATAAAAAGGACAATATAGGGAATGGGCCAAAATCCAGTAGTGGTCAAACTGGTCAGGAGGTTCCTCTAGCTATGCCTCAAGTTGCTGTTAATTCTGTATCGAAGGAACTCAAGGAAAATGTGGTGTCCCTGAAAAAGCCTCAAGCCTCTGGTTTGGGGATGGAATTTAATACAGCAGCGTCCTCTCAGGACAAGAAGTCCTCAGGACACAAGGCAAGTGCATCAGGCACAAAGAAGGCAGCCCCTAAGGTCCCATCTGCAAAAGGGAAGGGATCTGTTCTTAATCCCAACTCTGGTAGTAGAAGTGGTGTTAATGGGCGAAAGGCCAGTCTGAAAGTAACTCAAACTGCTGTTCAACTTAAAGGGAAATTGTGGAGTGACTTGGTGATGGAGGAAGAGAGTTTTTGGTCTGAGGGAAATGTGATTCTACCGAGCAAAGACATTCCAGTGATTGAGGGGGGTTGTATGGATTCTTTGGCAGAACCTGAGCCTCCTGACTCTAGGAGGGAGGAAGGACCCATCAGGGAAGGAGGACATTCAGGTATGGATGTTGAATTAACTCCTTGCAGTGCTTTAAATAATTCCATGTCTGTAGATAATGGTGTTAGTTGTGATAAAGTGATGACGGAGGTGAGTGAACCTTCGTTTGGCTCCGTTGATCTAAGTAGCAAGAGCTTAGTAATCTTGCAATCACCTTCAAATTGATTATGAATATTCTCACGTGGAATTGTAGAGGTGCAGCTAAAAAACAATTTAAGGGTACCTTTAATAGATTTCGTAGGAAGTATAAGGTGGGTATAGCTGCTATTCTGGAACCAAGAGTTAGTGGCAATAAGGCCTTGAGAATAATTCGTAGCTTGGGATTCACTGACCATTTAATAGTGGATGCTCATGGATTTGCGGGTGGAATATGGATTGTTTGGAACAATAGTGAGGTTAATATTTCTCTTACGGTCAAACATGACCAGTTCATTCACTGCTGGGTGGAATACTCTGGTAAGCAGGGCTTCTTTTGGACAGCAGTATATGCTAATCCTCAAGAGGATAAACGTCAGGTGCTTTGGGAGGAGCTGAAGCATTTGGGTAGAAACATGAATGATCCTTGGCTGTTGTCTGGAGACTTTAATGAGATTACTCAAGCTTCAGAAAAAAGAGGGGGAGGACCAGTTGATGTAAACAGATGCAACAACTTTGCAAATGTGCTAAGTGCCTGTGGGGTGTTGGATCTAGGAGGGGGAGGAAACAGATTTACTTGGAAGGGTCCAAAAATTTTACACCTCGAAAGAGTTTTTAAAAGATTGGACAGAGCTGTGGCTAATGGGAGTTGGAGAGATCTATTTGAAGACTCTGATGTGATTACTCTTCCTAGGCTATTTTCGGATCATTGCCCAATTTTGATTAGAATGGATAAGGAGGATAATGTGTGGAGGGAGAGGCCTTTCAGGTTTCTAGCTACCTGGTTGAAGGACCCTAGATTTTGCTCTTTCCTGAGAGAAAAGTGGGACCCGAATGCTGACTTCCTGGTTAGCCTAAATAACTTGGTCCCTCTTCTTAAGGAGTGGAATAAGGATGTCTTTGGTTTTACTGAGCAAAGGAAAAATAGAGTTATAGCTAGAATGGAAGGCATCCAAAGAGCAATCAACTCAACTGATAGTTCTTATCTTGAAGATTTGGAGGCTAAGTTGAAGAAGGAGCTATCTGAGATCCTTGACCAAGAGGAGCAAATTTGGTTCCAGAAACATAGGGGTGAATGGATAAGAGGAGGTGATAGAAATACTAAATTCTACCACACCAGTATGGTTATCAGGAGGAAAATTAATAAAGTTATCAAGCTTCAGGATGATAAGGGGCATTGGATAACTGATGAGGGGGAACTTATTGATCTAGCTAGGGGTTTCTATCAAAAGCTATTTATGGAAGCCTCGGATGAGCAAGTCTGGTTCCAATCTCAGAACTCTTGGCCTTCAATCAGTGAGCAACAATTGGGCAGCCTGGGTTTGGAAATCTCTATGGAGGAAGTAAAGAGGGCTTTCTTTCAAATGCCACCTTTGAAAGCCCCGGGACCTGATGGTTTTTCAGCTATCTTCTACCATAAGAATTGGGAGATCCTTAAGTTACAAATTTTGAATAGTATGAAGGGTTATTTGAGACAACCAGAAAAGATCAAAGAGGTGAATCATACTCTGATTGTCCTTATTCCTAAAGTGGAAAGACCTTGCTTGATGAAGCAATTCAGGCCTATTGCCCTCTGTAATTCAGTGTATAAGGGGTTCAGCAAGATTATTGCCAACAGGATTAAACCCTTTCTTGACAAGATTATATCTCCTAACCAGGTTAGCTTTGTTCCCAAAAGACATATTCAGGATAATATCATAATTGTGCAAGAGCTCATTCACTCAATGCATAGGATGAAAGGGAAAAAAAGTTTCTTTTCAATTAAGATTGATATGGAAAAGGCTTATGACAAGCTCAGCTGGAAGTTTATCAAGTCTGTTTTGGAGGAGCTCAAGCTACCGAAGGTTATGGTTGAAGCCATCATGGGATGTGTGACTAGTCCTGTACTGGAGATCCTTTGGAATGGTGCTAGGACTGCTAATTTCCAATCTCAGAGGGGTATAAGGCAAGGGGACCCATTATCCCCCTACCTATTTGTCCTATGTATGGAGAAGCTAACCCACTTGATCATGGATGAAGTGGAAGAGGGAAACTGGCATCCTATAAGGGCTGGCAGATCTGGACCTCCCATTTCCCACCTTATGTTCGCAGATGACATCATTGTTTTTGCAGAAGCTTCCCTTAGTCAGCTTAACTGCATTGTCAACTGCCTTGGAAAATTCTCATTGATGTCAGGACAGAGTGTGAGCATAGAGAAATCTTGTATCTATTTCTCTAAAAATGCTCCCCAAGAGGTTGTGAACTCCATCTCGGATGTCAGTGGTTTTAAGAGAGTGGACAGTCTAGGATGCTATTTGGGAACTATGATGAGACATGGGAAGTTGAATAGGAACCATTATGCTGCTGTGTTAGCTAGAGTTCAGGATAGACTTCATGGCTGGAAATCTAAATGCCTCTCTTTGGCTGGAAGAATCACTCTAGCAAAGAGTGTCATTTCGGCTATCCCTTGTTACCACATGCAGAATTCCTCCCTCCCAGTGCATGTTTGCCAGGATATTGAGAAACTTCAGAGAAATTTTATTTGGGGGGACCTAGAATCGAAAAAGAAAGCCCACTATGTTGCCTGGGAGACTATGTGTCAACCTAAGGAGTGTGGGGGGCTTGGCATCATGAATCTGAGAGTGCAAAATGAGGCTTTTATGCAAAAGCTTGCATGGCAGATCATTAGAGACCAAGACAGCCTTTGGGCTAGAGTTCTATTAGCAAAATATGGCAGGAAACAGAACTCTAATCAGATCTGGACAGCTAAATTGCAGGACTCAACCCTTTGGAAAAATATCAGCTTGGCTAGACACAAGATGTCTAATCAGTTGGAGTGGGTGATAGGGAATGGGAAAACAGTGTCATTCTGGACTGACTTATGGGGGGGTTGGAAGGAGAATCTCTTTGAGGTTGCTTTTAATAAACCTCCCATGGCTGACCTTAGCCTTAAAGTTTGTGAGGTAGTGGACCAAGACAATGGTAACTGGAACTGGAATTACTTGGTTAAATTTCTGGATATATGTGTTTGCAGCAAGTTGAGAGTCATGGCTCCCCCTAGTCCTAATAGGCCTGATGACTGGCTCAATTGGAAGGTGGGAAGGCCAGGGAAGTCCATTGTTAGTGGAGCTTACTGCAATTTGCTGAAACCCAAAGGGACAAAGGATCGTATTTGGTCAGTAATATGGAAATGGAAAGGGCCTTATAGACTTGCCATTTTCCTCTGGCTGGCTTGCCTTAATAAACTTCCTGTGAGAAGCACAACATGTCGTTGGAGTGGTGGGGAGGCTCTTTGCCCCACCTGCCTCAATGACCAGGAAACTTTACTCCACACTTTGAGAGATTGCAAAGCTGCTAGAGATATTTGGGGAAAATGGTTTGCAGGTGCAATCCCTAGTAGTTTTTTATCAGCTGAAGGCTTAGATTGGTTCAGGATCAATTTGATCAAGCCTTTTTCTTCAAAACTCTGGCAATCTTGGCTTGAAATTTTCTTTGTAAATTGCTGGTTCCTTTGGTTCTGGAGGAATTCGACAATACATGAAGCATCCTTTGTCAGGCCATAAGACCCAATTCACAGAATCCTGTGCTATCTAGCTGAACTGAAAAGCAGCAATCCTGCTGACCCTTTTTCTTCTATGACTCATGTTGCCTCTCCTTTTGATTTTTCTAGCTTCTCTGCTCAGACCTGTGCACAGGATGGAGTCAGGATCTTTGTAGATGGGGCTGTCCATCTGCCTTCCCATATGGGAGCTTGTGGAGGTTTGGCTTGCTCCAAGGAAGCCGACTGGATTGGAGGCTTTTCTTTCAACATAGGAGTTTGCTCACGACAGAATGCAGAAACTGCATTTCGTGAAGATATCTTTCCAAGGTTGGGTTTTTACCGATTTTAAACACCTAAACATGCATTTCTAGGTGTGTTTGACCAACCCCAACATTTCTAGGTTCCATTTTTAAGCTCGAAGACTCAGAAAAAGGGTGCTCTTGGAGCTCACACAACAACTCCAAGGTTCTGACTTCAAGGGTGCACGAAAATACTCCCCAAGCAAGGGTCTTTCTTCACAAAGTTGGCTCCTTGGCGCTCCCACAACCAAGTAGGAAGCTCTCACCCTCACACAAGGCCACTCAGCCCACAAACTGTCTTCAAACAGCCCCTCAACTCAGAACCAAAGCTCTCTACACACTCACAAAGACCACTCACACAAGGCTCAAGTGTTTGGAGATGAAGAAACCAAGCAAAAGTGACACTTGATCTCCAAAATGGTGAAGAAAACTCAATAGAACAGTAGCAAGAACAGACCAGCCACCAAACTCTCGTAGAGAAACTGACTGCCTAGGGTTTTGTGCCCTTAATAAGGGTATTTATAGTCACTTACCCAATTAACACACAGTATTAACTTTAATTGCTACGCTTAGCATTTTAATCCCAAACTTTGGAATCTGAAACTACACATTTTTACAAGAATTATCATATTTTTCTTATAATTTTCTGAGCACCTTTCCGGTACGCGCTTTTCAAAGCCAGTACCGGTTTCTAGCACCAGTTCTCATTATTTGGACTTGAAACTCGTTTTACAAGTCCTACATATTATTCTAGTAATTATCATGCACCTATTATAATTTTCCGGGATACTTTTTCGGTACGCATTTATACTGACTAGCAGAACCGATATCTGCACTTTTCTTCCGAAAGGCGACTTTCAGCATTCTTACTCACTAATTATAATTATTAAAGCCTCATAATAATTATTAGGGTCAATTATGGAATTATTTTCTAATTTCACATAATTAATTAATTAAATCCCTTAATTAACGGTGCAGGTTCTTACACCTAGCAAATAAAAAGGCTATTCGTGATCCCTAAGAAATTAAAAATAGATCCATTTAGTTGAAATCGTGGTCCCTCACAAATTCAAAAAAGACCCACATTAATCTCTCAAAAGGACTAAAATGGGTCCACTTTAAATTTCTTAAGAACCACAAATAGCCTTTTTATTTGCTAGGGACTTTGCTAAGGACCGAAAATGATATTTACTCTATAAATAACGTAACAGAAATTGAAAAGCAGTATTCATGGAGACAAGGTAGAGGAAGAGCATGTAAAGTAAAATAAGATAATAAAGTAATCCTTCCATGTGATTTATATTTTAGAAAAAAAGAAAGAAGTTGTCCTCACTCTTAGTATTCACTCTTATCTTTTCTTATTATTAAGCTTCTCCACTTTCAATTTCTTTATTTTTCCCTCTCTCCCTTACTAGAGTTTTTTTTTTTCTAAATTTCCCAAAACCCTTCGTGAAGATATACGTGAATTTTCCCTCTCCTACTAACCTTGCTCCCTGAATTTCCATCTCACATATTCCTCTCGTAAAACGAAATTGCTGAAACGATATTAAAATCAGAAACAAATTAACGAGTATGCGTTGTCCTCTTAGAGCCACTTATGAGTAAAAGTTAAATAATTTGTATCACAACACATGACCTAAGACTGAGTTCCATAAATTGCTCATTTCTATGAGTCAACCCGTAAACTGGCTGAATGTGTTCAGTCATAAATTCAGAATTAGATCCCATAATCCATTAATAGAGAAATTTGAATTAAACATTGAAATCTGGGAAAGACACTTGTACATTCCAACCACGAAAGACTTGGCTCTTACTGTGTAACATGGCTAAGTTCCAAACAAAGGAATAAAAGAAACACAACATAAACATTACTATAAGCTGCTCCTGTTACAGTTCTTGAACGAAAGAAATGAAAATAAAATGAACTGCATAAATGTTCCAGAAAATGTAGAAATGCAGCTTGTAAAAATGTCAGAATGATGGTGGAGGATGAAGAGTGAATGAGGCGATCCTTCTTTTTAGCGTCTCTTCCTTTTCTTTTCTTTATATATATATATATATATATATATATCTCCGCTTCTTTCTTCAGCTTCTCACGTTTTCCTTCCATTGTGGTCTCCATGGTACCACTTTTTCCTTCCACTTCTAATCATTTCCTCTTTCCTCCACCCGAAATTTTAAAAATTAAAACAATGAAGTCGCCTTCAATTTTATTTACTTTGAAAAAATTGAAAAACCTTTTATTGCAAACTGGTTTTTAAAATTATAGATCAAAGGTTCGGACGTCTAATTATGCGCAAGAAAGGGTAGAAACTTAATCCCGCTGCACCCATGACACATCCATTTTAAAACGGTTACTTTAAGTTAATTGTGTGAATTATTAATAGCTTTTTAAAAATATTTGTTTTATCCCTTAAAATAAATATGATTATTTAAGAAGAATGAAGACTAAAATATTAAAATTTTATTTTAACTTGACGGAAAGAGTTCCGCTCCGACGTATCCTCCGGTACAGGGAGGAATTCAAAGCTACGTCATTCTTTATGTTTGCGTACTGATTATTTTGATTTAAACTTATAAGTTTTAGATTACCAAGCTGTCACAACTAAAATAATCTGAAATGATAATCGTAGGATTAACAAACTGTCTCAACTCAGCTAATCCTTTATTATGAAAAATAAGTAAATTTTATTTTAGCTCGACGGAAAGAGTTCCGCTCCACGAATCCTCCGATACAGTGAGGAATTCAAAGCTACGTCGTTCTTAAGAAAATATTTGTGTATTTATTGATTTTTAATTTTTATTTGGTTATATTCGATATTCTCGGGAGTGGGGGAGAATATTCGACGGAGAAGGGGTGCTTTCATGAGCAGCACGAGAATGAACGGAATTTGGTGTTGCTCTTTTGAAGGTTTGTGGAGTGGGGGAGTTTGATCTCTTCTCACAACGGCTACTATTTCAGTCTAAAAATACTTAGGGTAAGTGCATTTGGGTGTATAGCACGATCCTTCAATATCTCCAGCCTTCCATGCGAAGATTGATAACTAAATTATTGCTACTGCTTTTATCTGCTAAAAAGTACGTAGCTTCAACAATCTCTGATAAATTTGGGCAGATACAACTTATGAAGAAAGTTCTATCCAAAGAACAAGTTCTATCAAAACAATACGCTAGTCTTACTCTGATGTACATGACGTGATGGGTTTGATTCACATTCCCTTTTCTCAACTTTGTTAGGCCTCTTACAAAAACAAAAAACAAAAACCCATTCACCATAAAACTCGACCTGCGCGAGTCCCTAGAGGTGAGAGAAATATTTGTACGCAACCTTACCTATATAATTTTGCAAAGAGAATCTTTTCCGAATTTGAATCCATAACCTCAAGGGCATTGACAAAGGAGCAGTTTTAGTATTGCTTGAGGTTCACCCTCTCAACTTTGTATGGCCTCTAGTAAATGGGAGAAAAAAACACCATCAACAATATAATAATAATTATGACCAATAACATAATTGCAAAACAGAGGGCCTAGGAAACAATATTTGGTACGTTAACTACATGCTAGCAAGGTAGAGATTACAAGCAGCTAAGATTAATTTGCTGCAGGCAATTCTAGTTTCAAGTGCACCTTGAGAAATTTCTTAAAGCTATCCTCAGTGTTTCCTCTATAGGGCAGAACCTTCAATGTAGAACAGAGAACAAAAACTCTAAATGGATATAATTGCTTAAGAATCTCTGGATCCCTATCATAATCCTGCCAAGACGAAAATTTAATTAAGGGGTTACAAGTGAATCAAGATACAAACATATATATGTAACTAAATAAATCAACAAAAAAAAAAAAATGAAGACTATCTCTACTTGCCTTTTCAGTTATCACAACAATTGGTTTGGAACAAAACTTTCCCTCTAGTTCTCTAAGTCTGGCTCTGATCATATCAATATCCTGGATTAATTGAAAATATGAGATTAACATCCTAGTCAATGTAAAAAAAAAACATATGAGAAAATTTAAAATAAAATAATATACAAATAAATAAAAGTAGGCCGCACTTTGTACGATCCTGACAGAAATGTGGCAATGAAGGTGTACCCTAGGAGTGGCCACAGGGAATTGAAATTGGCATAACCAATCAGTTAGAAGAAAGAGGTGGTGGAATCTGATGAGTGGGATTCTGTTAGGCTGATGCGATTCAGCCCCTAAAAGTATACAAGAGGCATAAAGGAAGGAAAAGGTGGGTCCCCAATGATGACTCAGCTAAGTTGTTGCAACCATCATCTCTAACAGAATGGAAGGTGGTTTAAAAGATCAGGGGAGTAGGGAAGTGGGGTAACTTGGAACCTTGACTGGGATTTGGATCTGGGAGAGAGTAGAGCCTCTCAAATTGCTCTACATTGTTAAATATTGAATTCTGGTTCTGTAATATTTTCCGTTACTGTTTATAGGAGTTTAAAGGGAGCGAACTGGAGCAGTGATAAAATTGTTCCTTCATGACTGAAAAGTCATAGGTTCGAATCTAGGAAATAGCCTCTTTGCAATTATGCAAGGGTAAGACTGCGTACAAGGATTTCCTCCACCCCACACTCGCTAGTCGGATTTAACGGGGAGTGATTTTGGTTTTGCACTGTTTATAGGAGTTTTCTTGTAATAGTCATTAGACTCCTTGTAATTCTAAGTTGAGGTGTCTGTTACCAACCAAGAAAAATTCCAGACCAAATCACAGAACAGGAGCAAGAAGATTACCAAGAAAACACTAGGATTTCTACTAATATAGGTCAAAGAATTTACAAGGTTAGAAGACATTTTCAAGGGGAACAAACCTTTACACATATTGAGCACTCTCAGTGGTCAATTAAAAGTTTACAACTGAATACCCACAAAAGACAACTTCCTCTGTTTTTATACACAAGGACTATTACTAATTACACTTGACTTTTTCCTAATTAACTCTTGTGTCCCTGGGTACACTTTCCATGCTTTAGGCTTACTTGAATTCCCTAGCCACGTCCATAACAATATCTCCCTGGGGTTGAACAACCTTGTCCCCAAGGTTGAATGATGGAAATTGATGCTGTATGGCATCCCTATTCTCCTAAGAAGCTTCTTCATGTGGTCTGCTTTCCCACTGAATCAGAATTTGATCCACCTCTTGACCCTATTGCAGAATTTTCCTAGAAGCCACCACTCTAGCACGATAATATAGATCAGCCGCCACTTGTAAATCAGGGGGAGGTTGATCCTCAACACGATGGTCTCCAATGGCTCTTTTAAGCTGAGAGACATGGAATACCGGATGTACTCGGGATTGGTCAGGCAACTGAAGTTGTAAGGCCACTGCTCCCACTTGTTTGTTCATCAAAAAAGGCCTACAATAACGTGCAGTAAGTTTGGGATACAGTTTGGTAGGCATAAACTGCTGTGTATGTGGTCTGACTTTTAGATAGACCTAATCTCCGACCTTAATCAGTGAAGGACTCCTATGTAAGATAGCCTTTTTGGTCATGTGATCTAGAGCCCGAGAAAAGGTGGAACTTGAGCTGTTTTAAGGCTTCATCCATGTCCATTAAATCCCTTGCCACCACTTTGATTATTGTATTCCCTGCAATAAATCTACTGAGGCTAGGAGGGGCTCTCCCATACACCACTTCGGCAGAATTGTGAAAACTGGTATTGTACCAGTACTCTGCCCAAGGCAAGAATTTCCCCCACACTTATAGGCTGTTTTGAACAGAAACAACGAAGGTAAGTTTCAAAAGTACTGTTGAGTACCTTTGTCTGTCCATACATATCTGGGTGATACGTCGTGCTGAACTTTAACACTGTTCCTTGCAACCTGAAAATTTCCTTCCAAAAACTGCTAAGGAATGTTGGGTCCAGATCATTGACAATCGGTTTCCCTAAAAATATCTCAACAATGCTCCTTGCCGAATATGGGTGCTTCACCGTTAAGAAATGCCCATACTTAATCTGTCCACAACCACCAAAATTGTGTTGTACCCCTTGTACTTTGGCAAACCCACTATATTGTTAAAGACTTCTACTCAAAAATGCTAATAATACGAACAGGAACAACAATTTGATCTGAATAACTTCAATTTCCTTATATATTGATCAAGACAAATTACAGAAGTTTTGAAACAAGCAATCTACAGTGATCATGGCAGGAAATTAAAGGATTACAATAACTGAGAATTAACAAGCAAGAAAATAAAGATAGTGTGAAGCAGATATGAGAGGCTTCACTCTCTCCCAATCCCCAAAGGGCCCAATCAATTCTTATCCGATACCCATCCATGCTTCCATCCTCTGCTTATAACGGCTTCCAAGCCACCCTTCTTTGTGCACCATTCTGTTAAGGGGTATTTTGGGAATCCCTTATCTGACGTGGCAATCCTTGCGTGTCCTCCTTCGGTGCTGTATTCAATTGGGCTGTTTGGGCCTGAGTCCACACTCTTCTATTGCTATCTCTTTTATATTTCTTGATGGGAATTGTATCAATACTCCCCCCCATTTGGAGAACCTTGTCCTCAAGGTTAAAATGTGGAAATTGCTGATTAATAACATGAAACTCCTCCCATGTATTTTCAAAATCTGGTAACTGCTTCCATTTAATTAACACTTGAAGGGACCCCTGTATTGACCGCCTAATGTCCACCAGTGCCACAGGCTCCACCACTAATTCCCAATCTTCCGTCAACATAGGGGGCAGGGGCTGAACAGTAGTCCCAGGCTTCAGAGCCTTTTTTAATAAGCTCACATGGAATACTGGATGAACCTTCCAATCCCTAGGTAAATGTAATCTGTAAGCTGCTGCCCCTATGCATTCCAAAACCTGATATAAGCGGGGACTCAACTTTTCATTGATTTTCTGGGCAAGTGTTTTAAGACGATAAGGTTGGATTTTGAGATAAACCCAATCACCCACATCAAAATGAAGATCCCTACGCTGTTGGTCTGCATACTGTTTCATACGGTTCTGGGCTTTGAGCAAGTGTTGTTGCAAGTCTTGTAAAATATTATCCCTTTCCATTAACGATTGTGACACAGCATCCACTGCTGGAATAAATGTGCCACACTTAAACAGAGTGGGAGGATCCCTTCCGTACAACCCCTTAAAAGGAGTCATGCTAGTAGCATCTTTAAACGTTGTGTTGTACCAGAATTCAGCCCAGGGCATCCACTTAGGCCATTGGTTGGGCCGTGTACAACTGAAACAACATAAATAGGCTTCTAAACATCGGTTCACGACCTCCGTCTGACCGTTGGTTTGTGGGTGATATGCGGTGCTGTAGTGTAATTTGGTGCTTGCACTCTTAAATATTTCTGCCCAGAAATTACTCAAAAAAAGTAAATCTCGGTCAGACACAATAGTAGCAGGGAACCCATGGAGTCGTACTACTTCTTTAACAAATAAATCAGCAACCTGTTTTGCTATGTATGGGTGCTTCAAAGTCAGAAAATGGGCATATTTCGTGAAACGGTCCACTACCACCAATACCGTATCAACTCCCAATGTTTTGGGCAAACCACCAACAAAATCTAACGAGATATCCTCCCAAACAGTAGAAGGGATTGGTAAGGGCTGGAGAAGCCCAGCTGGGCTTAAATTTTGGGTCTTACACTGTTGACATACACTGCAGCCCGCCACATATTTTTTTATGTCCTTCTTCATGCCATCCCAATATACAACACCAGCTAGCCGCTTATAGGTGCGGAAGTACCCAGAATGTCCCCCAATGCCTGTGTTGTGATACTCATCCAACAAAGAGGAAATAAATTTCGAAGTCTTGGGTATGACCAACCTGTTGTTGTAGAATAACTTCCCTTCACACACTTTAAATCCCGGATGAGCATTAGGGGCTATCAACAAGTCCTGCACAATGCCTTTAAGCCTATCATCTTGCTGGATTTCAGTCTCCAATTCATCAAAATGAGACCATTGAATCCGGGATACAGCCATATAAAACATTTTCCTGGAGAGAGCATCCGCTACTTGATTTTCCTTTCCGGGCTGGTATTGGATTTCAAAGTCAAACCCGAGTAATTTGGAGACCCATTTCTGCTGTTCTTCACTTAACACCTGCTGCTCAGTAAGAAATCGGAGGCTACGTTGGTCTGTCTTGATGATAAAATGTCTTCCCAGCAAGTAATGTCTCCATTTTTGCACTGCAAAGACTATAGCCATCAATTCTTTTTCATAAATGGACTTGGCTTGGGCTCTGGTGGAAAAACCTTGACTAATATAAGCGATGGGTCTATTATCTTGTGTAAGTACAGCACCAATACCCTTCCCTGATGCATCAGTAGTTACAGTAAAATTTTTTGGAAATTTGGCAATGCTAGGACAGGCACCGAGCTCATCCTAGCCTTAAGCAACTGAAAGGTGCTTTCCGCTTCCTCACTCCACCGGAAACCATCTTTTTTAAGCAACTTTGTAAGAGGTTTGGCGATCTTGCCATAGTCTTTTACAAACTTTCGATAATACCCAGTCAGCCCAAGGAATCCCCTCAAGCCCTTGATGTTGGTTGGACTAGGCCATGATATCATGGCTTGGATTTTTTCTGGGTCTGCCTTAACCCCCTCAGCTGACACACAGTGACCCAGATACTCTATCTGTCTTCTTCCAAAGCTGCATTTTTTTTTATTAGCTACCAACCTGTTATCTCGTAATACTGTAAAAATGGCCCTTAAATGAGTGAGATGTTCCCTACAGCTGTTGCTGTAGATTAGGATATCATCAACAAAAACCAGTGCAAATTTCCTTAAAAAAGGTCTCAGTATCTCGTTCATCAGTGCCTGAAAGGTAGATGGGGCATTGGTAAGCCCGAAGGGCATCACTAAGTATTCGTAATGCCCCTCATGAGTTCTGAAACCTGTTTTTGGGATATCTTCTTCCCGCATCCTGATTTGGTGGTAGCCAGATTTCAAATCTAGCTTGGAATATATTTGGGAGCCACCAAGCTCATCTAATAATTCATCTACCAGGGGCATAGGAAATTTATCTGGGATAGTAATTTTATTAAGAGCCCTATAGTCAACGCAAACGCGCCAACTACCATCTTTTTTTCTTACTAAAATCACTGGACTTGAGTACGGGCTAGTACTATTCCTGATCATACCATTCCTAATTAATTCAGCCACCAATGCTTCAATCTCAGATTTTTGGTAGTGAGGATACCTGAATGGACGGATGTTTGGTACTTGACTCCCTGGCTTCAGGTGGATTGCATGATCTATAGCCCTTGCTGGTGGCAGCTCCTTGGGTTCATTAAACACTTCCTCGAACTCTCTAAGTAGCTCATTCAATTCTGCCCACTGTTGGTCACCTTCCTCTGCACCGGTTGTTGCTACCTTCACATAGAACCCTTGACTGTGGTCTTGGAGAGCCTTGGTAATGGATTTCAGAGAAGCCTCCGACCTGAACAGTGAAGGATCTCCTTTAATCATTGTTTCCCGGCCCTTCTCTCCATACCTGAGGGTAAGCTCCTTAAAGTTGGCCTTGATTTCCCCTAATTGCGTCAACCACTCAAGCCCCAACACCACATCTGCGCTTCCAAGCTCGAATAGGTAAAAGTCCTGCCTTATTTGAGTGCCTTGGATACTTATCTCCACTTCCTTGCAGACCCCTGTGCACCTGACTTTAGTGCCATCTCCTATCTCCACGCTGTACGTAGGGGTATCATACACTTTCAATCCCAATTGCTCGACCACTGTACTCTTGATGAAATTAGTAGAGGCCCCACAATCCACCATCACCATCACCTTCTGGCCATGTATCTCTCCATGGACCATCAGGGTTTGGCTTGAAGTGAGCCCCAGTAAGCTCTGTAACGAGAGCTGCAATCCGGTTTCTTTTTCACTACCTTCCAAACTCGTGGTCTTCTCTGGGTCTTCTTCGTCCAGCGCCTCTTTCTCTTCATCATCGTCTTCAACCAACAACAGATGTAGTTGCTTGACCTGGCATTTATGGGTTGGGTTCCAACGCTCTGCGCATTTGAAACAAAGTCCCCGATCTTGCCTCTCCCGCAACTCGGCTTGTTAGAGTCTCCTTCCTTGATTCGCATGAACCTCAGGCGACTGATTTCCCATGGCTGACGTTGACGACCTTATCCCCGTTCCGTCCTTAGGGTTTTCAGCTGAGTATGGTCGTGTGGCATTATGGGTAATGTTTGATGTGTTGGATCTGGTAGCAGACTTGGGGTGGTTTGGTTATTTGGGCCCGCATTTGAAGCGGCCCAATTCTTGGTTTCATTTGAGTTTGACCCGGTTCTAAGGCTCGTAGATCCACGGCTGCCCCCTTGTGACCACCCTCTCCCAATTGGCCCTAGACCCTCATCTCTCCAAGCGTCATTTCTCTTTTCAATTTTGATTGCCAGCCTCATCATCTCCGTCAACGACAACTCCGGATACATCATCAGCTCCGCCCGGATACTATCGCGAACGCCGTTTAGCCATGCCCCCTTCAGTAATTCTTCATCGTCAAAGCGTAGCACGCTCACCATCTTTTCAAATTCTGCTCTAAAATTCGAGACGCTTCCAACCTGTTTGATCGTGTACAACGCACGATATGGATTGTCCAACATCTCAGGTTGGAAACGGCTGAGCAACTCACGTCTAAACATTCCCCACGTGGCATTTGGGTTGCTCGTTTCCCACCATTGAAGCCAATGAAGGGCTTCTCCCTCGAGGACGACCAGCACTGCCGTAAGTTTCTCTGCTTCCACCACTCCGTTCACCACGAAGTACCGCTCTACCTTACTCAGCCATTCGAACGCGTCGTCTCCGGAGAAGATTGGAATCTCCAGACGTCGGTGGCCATGGGGAAATGGGGGAAACCTTCTCACATTCCTTCCCTCATGTGAACCCGAAGCGTTATCCTCCTGATCATTTCCTCCATGACGGGAACGGCTCCGTCCCCTTCTAGCCATCTCGTCTAATCTCCTGATTATCTCAGTCATCCCTCTTTCATTATCACCCAACCTCTGAAGCAATTCCTCTTGTCTCGCTTCGTTCGCGTCCAGTCTCAAGAGAACCTCCTCATGTTGAGCACTCCCTCTGCGCAGCCCTTCCTCCACAAAATTCAGACGGTGCTCCATGTGACGCGTTAATACCATTCCACAGAGCTCCTAGATCGGAGCTCTGATACCAATTGTTAAAGACTTCTACTCAAAAATGCTAATAATACGAACAGGAACAACAATTTGATCTGAATAACTTCAGTTTCCTTATATATTGATCAAGACAAATTACAGAAGCTTTGAAACAAGCAATCTACAGTGATCATGGCAGGAAATTAAAGGATTACAATAACTGAGAATTAACAAGCAAGAAAATAAAGATAGTGTGAAGCAGATATGAGAGGCTTCACTCTTTCCCAATCCCCAAAGGGCCCAATCAATTCTTATCCGATACCCATCCATGCTTCCATCCTCTGCTTATAACGGCTTCCAAGCCACCCTTCTTTGTGCACCATTCTGTTAAGGGGTATTTTGGGAATCCTTTATCTGACGTGGCAATCCTTGCGTGTCCTCCTTCGGTGCTGTATTCAATTGGGCTGTTTGGGCCTGAGTCCACACTCTTCTATTGCTATCTCTTTTATATTTCTTGATGGGAATTGTATCAAAAGTCCATGCTTAGCTCCTCCCAAACAGCATTGGAAATAGGTCATGGTTGTAGTAAACCCGCAGGTGACGTAGCCTGATACTTACTCCTCTGGCAAACTTGGCAACCAGCTCCAAAAGTAGTCACTGTCACCGCCCTTTTCATACCAGGCCAGAATACAGACTGTGCCAAGCGTTTAAATGTTTTGAAAATACCTGCATGTCCATCTGTAGGAGAGGCATGATACTCCTGTAAAAGCTTGGGGATTCACTTCAACGTGGCACATAAAACCAACCTCCCCTTATAATAGAGCCTCTTATTTTCCAGAGTATAAGCAGAATGAGAGTTGGTATTCTTTTCCAAGTTAGAAATGATTTTCTTTAATTCTGGATCCCTCAGAATTTCTTCATCAATAGAAGAAAGGTCCTACCAAATAGGTTTGGAAAGAATTGGAATCTCATATCCTCCTCCCTTCGAGAAAGAGCATCAACCACCCGGTTACTCGCCCCTTGCTTGTAAACTATCTCAAATTCATAACCAAGAAGCTTAGACAACCAGTTATGTTGATCTTGTATGGTAATGCGTTGCTCCAATAAGTATTTTAACCTTGTTTTAATTGTATATATTGTGAATTTCCTCCCTAACAGGTATGGACGCCAATATTGAATTCCCAGAAATAAAGCCATTAACTCCTTTTTATAGATGGACTTGGACAAAGAGGAAGGACACAAAGCTTTGCTAAAGAAAGATATTGGGTGTTTCTCCTATGAAAGGACTCCCCCAATCCCTCTTCCAGAAGCATCGCATTCAATTGTAAAATCTTTAGAAAAATCTGGTAGACGCAAAACAGAGGCTATCGTCAAGGTTGTTTTCAAATTTTCGAAAGTTTCTTTGTCCTCTGTGGTCCACTATAAATTCCCCTTTTTCAGTAAATCAGTCAAGGGTCTTGCAATTTTCCCATAATCCTGTACAAATCGCCTTTAGTAGCCCATAAGCCCCAAGAAGCCTATAAATCCTTTAAGGGTTTTGGGTCTTGGCCACTAAACCACACATTATCTTTTTGGGATCCATTGACACCCCTGCTGAAGAGATTAAATGCCCCAAGTACTCTATCTTAGTTTGCCCGAAAGTGCATTTTTTTTTATTGGCATAAAATTGTTGCTGGACGAGCAGGAAGAGCATATGGGAAAGATTATGCAAGTGCTCCTCCTATATTTTACTGTAAATAAGAATATCATTCAGAAAAACCAGAACAAAATGTCGCAAAAAAGGTTGCAGGCAAGAATTCATTCCACTTTGAAACGTGGCAGGAGCATTAGTCAGCCTGAAAGGCATGAACAAGTACTCCAAATGCTGCCCCAGGTGCATGCGAAAAGTTGTTTTAGGGATATCTGCTTTGTGCATACGCACTTGATGATACCTTGATCGTAAATCTACCTTTGAAAAAAAAAAATAGCTCCATAGAGATCATCTAAAAGCTCTTCAATATCAGGTAGGGGGAATTTGTCAGCTATAGTTGCCTTGTTCAAGGCTTGGTAATCGATGCAAAAACGCTAGCTACCGTCTTTCTTCTAGTCCCCTGAATTACAAAGTTGCTAGCAGCAGAGAAGTTTTGTGACCCTTGTGGCTAGTTAGATTGAGTAGGGTTAATTGGGAGATTGGGGCTGGGCCCATTTGTCTTGTTTTGGAAAGACTGCAAAGAGGAAGGCCCAATTGTCGAGTCGAATACCCGGTTATGACCCGTGGGTTTAGTCTCCTTCTCCATGTCTCTGGCCAGGTCCATTGCGCGAAGGATATCTTAAGGGACACGAGGACGCACATGATTCCTAGGAAATTACCCATGATTTGCTCGTCGTTCATCTCCGGCACTTGTTCTACCAATGCTTCAAATGCCTATATATACTCCTCCACAGCTCCGTCTTGCCTCGAGGTCGCCAAGCGTTTATAAATACCCTCGTGGACCCATTCACTGTACCGTTGAATCAGTTCCTTCATAAACATTCTCCATCCTAAATTTGGCGTTTTACTCCGTTGGAAGTGAAACCAATGCACATAACCTCCCTCCATAGCGATGAACGCTAACTGGATCCTTTTGTTGTAAAAAAATTTTGCTCGCGCTACCCACCCTAACAAATATGCCCCTTGAAACGCTGGTAATTCGACCATGGTAGCCCATGGTTGATCGACAGAAAAGCTTGTATAAGTTCCCTCTCCTTCATTGCGGCCACTGTCATCAGAGCTCTTCGATTTTGCTTTTCCATTAAATTCTTGACCAAAGCGCACAAATCATCCAACCCGTCAAGTTTCTTATCAATGGCTTCAAGGGTGTCGCTGGTTTCCTTCTGTATCCCATCAATGGATCTTTCTAACGCTTCAACCCTTGATTCCAACAAGCTCATGATGTCGGAAGGAAAAGGATCCGGTAGGTCAGACCGCTTGTTACCAACCAAAAAAGATTCCAGACCAAATCGAACAACAAAAGGCAAGAAGATTACCAAGAAAACATTAGGATTTCTATTAATATGGGTCAAAGAGTTTACAAGGTCACAAGACACTTTCAAGGGGAACTAGCCTTCACACCTACTGCGCACTCTCAGTGGTCAATTAGAAATTTACAATTGAATGCCCACAAAAGATAACTTCCTCTGTATTTATACACAAGGACTATTACTAATTACACTTTGACTTTTTCGTAAATCTTTTGTCTCCTTTGATACGCTTTCTATGCTTTAGGCTTACTTGAATTACCCTTCCAACCATGTCTGTAATAGTATCTTTGTACATTGTAATTCTTCCATATTAATAAAAACAAGTTTCAATTTCTTATTCGCATTTCTTATTAAATTCTGTAATTTTCTTGAAGTGTGGTTGGAACTTCATCAATTGATATCAAAGCTTTGATCTAGGAGCCCTGTGGAACGGTGACCACAAGGAACATGGAGAATCGAATGAACACTCTAGAAGAAGGTCTACGTAGAAGCAATTCGCGTCAAGAAGAAGTGCTTAATTATTGGAAGCCTACAAATTGGGGCTAACTAAAATAATATGGTGATTGGATGAATTATGGCAAAACAGAGTAGGACGTGGAGCTTGAAGTCGTTCTCGAAGCATAGAAAAAGTCTCTGGTGAACTGGAACACAGGTCCTATGAAGGGGGAAATGGACAGAGGTATAATCATAAGGCTCATCGTCCAAAGAGATTGAAGATTTCACTATTCTTAGGGGAAGACGCTTTCGGTTGGTTAAGCAAAGTTGAGAGATACTTTGCGGTTAATGGCATGGTAGAAATAGAGAAACTTACAGCAATTCTGCTGGTATTGGATGGGGAAGCTCTCCATTGGTATCATTGGTGGGATGTAGGAGGGTATTGGGCCATTGGGAAGAGCTTTGAGCAAGGGAATGGTCGTGGGCAAGTGTGCTTGCGAACGACTTTAGGTCCAAGTGAGAACAAAGGCTGGAGCCCTAATTCAATTGGATCATTTAAATCTATTTCAATTAGTTAACTTAACCCGCAACCCAATTCCCTAAATACCTAAAATTCAGGTTTGGCTCATTCACGAAATACACTTGCTGAAAACCCTTGGAGTATGATAGCAAAGGGGATTACCAACCCTTCCACCTCCGTTGGCAGTTGTGCACAAGAGAGCCAAGCGAGTAGTAGTCATTAATTGAAGCAGAGTTTTGAGACCGTTAGCAGTGAGGTCTCTGTTTTAAGTGTGATGAGTGATGGAACCTAGGCCACAAGTGTCACATTCATCAGCTAAACTTATTGTTGGTGGAGGAAGGAGAGGAAGAAGCTAAGCAGTGTTCAGAAGAAACAATTGTAGCCACCAAACAAGAAGTCACAAAGAGGGCTTTCCAACTCTCAATGCATAGTCTTTTCTAAGGCTCTCTTCAAGTCAAACTCTCAAAGGGCAAGATTCAAAGAAATAGGGTGGTGGTAATGGTGGATTATGGAGCCTCAAACAACTTCGTAAGGAAAGGGATTGTGTTGAAGAACTGGGGATGCAAGTCATAGATACCCCGCGTTTCTATTTGACATAGGGATTTAGAGGTGGGAATATACCCAAGAAACAACTAGAAGGCCAGAACTATTAGTAATTGTTTGTATAAGATTAGTTAGGTAGTTAATAATAGGTTGTCAGGAAGTTAGAGAATTAGAATCACACATGTGTACAAAATGGGCATAGTTCCCACTATGAGGCACTTTTTGGCTGAATTAGAAAGTAACTGAGTTCATTCTCAGTGTGAAGAGAACTTTACCTTGTGGAGAGCTTTGCTCTTGTATTCTTCTTTGTAAATTCATCAATAATACATATCCTTTCACCCATTTTCCATATCTTTCCATCATTCCTATTACCCTCATCATTGTCAAATCTTGCTAGTAAGAATCCAGAGCCAAAACAAGTGGTCTGAACTATCGGATTCGTGAAGGGATGGGTTCCACGGAAGCAAGGCTAGATGCTCTAGAACAATCTTTCGATCTTTTTAAGAGGGACCCAATCGCAAAGTGAAAGCTTTGGATAAGAAGTTGGAATGCATTGAAGAATTTTGTTTCTTCGTAAAAGGTTGGATGGAGAAGCACAATATGGACGTCTCCAATGACAACACCCACCATGGCATCTCTATTAGCAAGACAAAAGGTACGTCTTGATAGCAACTACCCAAAAAATGAGTGATACACTATCCATCGGCAACTCCACCACCACCAAAGTTGTTGGAGACAAGTTTGCATGCAGCAGATGGTAGGACATTTCTAACTGAACGGTTGTGGGGGTGCAATATGTAGCGCAGAGGAAATTTTGGAGATTTTGAGAAGATGAAATCAAGGAGGTCAAAATTGAACTTTTGTAAAGCATAAATTTTTGTTTTTGCCTTATAGACTAATCTTGAACTGAATTGAGTCCAAGGAAATATGAGACATGGATAAGTGCAAAATCTATAGGGGTGCATCGACAATGGCTAGGATCTGGAATGAACAAGGTGGGTCACATCTCCCACCACACCACCTTTGTGGGAGTGTTTCTGTCATTTTTCGTCGGCAAGGTCACGATGCCACTAGCTGAAAATACAAAAGACATTTGTGACATGCTAGACGAGTTTGTTGATTTGGGTGGGTAGTCCGATGGAAATCTCACAGAAATGTTAGAGATGTAACAATACGGGTGTAGCAAGAATGTGTTGAAGCGATCGAAGCCTCATACCTCAAGTTTTTCAAAGATAGTGGTCCCCCGTTCAAAGTTTATCAATAGATTAACAGTTTCATTAAGAGAGAAAAGATAAATATGAACAAGGGTCTGAAGAAGCTTCGCCACCTCAAGCTCTATCGCCCTGCTCTCAAGCTAACAGAAATCATGGCTAAGAGGAACAAGCACAAGACCTTTGGTGACCTTGCTATACATCTAGATCTGCTTGCAAAACGTATCGTTAATGCTAGAAGTTATTATGTTAATCTCCCTGAATCTAAACGAATCCATGTTATGGTGCCCTTCTTTATCGTTACTACAAGGAATTGGGGAATGACAAAACAGAAAATCTACTGAAAAAGATAAAGGACCTTAGTCTTCCTTCAAGTTCTAAAGTTACTGAGATTAAAAGCGATGGTCAAGTGATAGGGGATTTGACAACATATAGCAACTTAGCATTTATTTTTGCTGATGTTGGCTTGCTTATGAAGGTAGAAATGACAATTAAGGAATCATAAGAGAAAAATGATTGCAAAGATCTTTCTGCTTGCCAAAGGCTTAAGGCTGTGGAGAAAGAGAATTCTAGTCTTAAACTTGGGTTGCAATCTCGTCTAGAGGAACTCAAATTCAGGGTCAATGAAAGAGATTTGAGTACCCAGGCTACTAAAATAGCAAGTAAGAAACATTTGGAGAGCTTCAAGATTGTTGTTAAGCTTGACATTAAGTGTCATATACTAGAAACCATGCTCCATAATATATTTTCTGCTAATGATCACATATCTTTGACTGCATCTTTGGTTTCTATTGAGTCTTTCACAAATAACATGTTAGGAAGTGGTGCGAGGTTACTAGTAGTTGATGGTGATGAGTAAATTAGGTGGCAGGAAGATGAATGAATGTGAGCCTTGCTGTTTTGACTCATCGTTATCCACTTTGGTTATGGAGTTTGATCAAGTTAAGAATGAAATAGCTTCCAAAAAAATTATATGGTCTCTTCAACTAAGACCAATTTCATGAATGATTTCCTTGAAATGGAAAGGCTTACTGCATTGGTAGATACAGAAAGCAAGGGAAAATTTTTTAAGTTTGGTATACTGGCTTATACTGGGGAGCATATTGGCAGCATCAACCTTCAAGAAAGTGTTGTTGGGGGGCATACCACTACCATGCGGCAGTAGCTTTCAAACTTCAAATTTTAGGACAAGGTTGTTTTATTGGGGGATGGTATCGTTATGACTTGTATTTAACATAGGAGTGTGGAGGTGGGAATATACCTAGGAAACAGTTATAAGGCCAAAATTGTTAGTAATTGTGTATATAGGGTTAGTTAGGTAATTAGTGACATACATAGATTGTTAGGAAGTTAGAGAGTAAGAATCACAGATGTGTACAAAAGGGGCATACTTCCACTATTAGGCACTTTTTGGCTAAGTGACTGAGTTCATTCCCAGTGTGAAAGAAACTCTTTCGTGTGAAGAGCTTTGCTCTTGTATTCTTTCTTTGTAAATTCATCAATAATACAATTCCTTTCACCAATTTTCCATATCTTTCCATTGTTCCCAATACCCCCATTATTGTCAACTCTTGCCACTAAGCATTCAGAGCCGTGACAATATCAAGTTGAGGTTGGGAATGGCCACTAAGCATTCAATGCTGGTACTTTGCCTATCATCCACAAAGCAATTGCAAGACCAAAGTAGTAATTAAGTGTTTGGAGGTGTATTTGAGGTGTTTTTGTGGCCTAAACCCAAACAATGGCCTAGGTGGATCCATTGGGCCGAATTCTGGCATAATACAACTTATAAGGATGCCTCTAGTAAGACATCATTTAAGGCATTATATGGAAGAGACCCTCATATTCTTTTAAGGCATGGCATTTATGTTTCTGCCTTGTAACTTTTTTTTTTTTTCTGAATCCTAGCCAGAAAGAGAATCCATTTTGCAAGATCTTCATTCGAATTTGTTGCAAGCCAGAATAGGAGGACTATCCATGCAAATTAGAACAAAAGAGAGGTACATTTCAAACTTGATGATCTGGTGTATTTGAGGTTAAAGCGATAAGAATAGGAGGACTATCCATGCAAATTAGAACAAAAGAGAGGTACATTTCAAACTTGATGATCTGGTGTATTTGAGGTTAAAGCGATATAGGTTCAAAACTGTTGCTAGAAGGGTGAATGAAAAGCTTAGGCCAAGGTATTATGAGCCTTTTTTGGTGTTGGAATGTATTAGGGAGGCAACTTATAAGCTTCAATTACCAGAAAATTATCAAGTTCATCCGGTGTTTGGTGTTTCACTTCTCAATAGAGTTAATACATCCCAACTTAATGTTCAACCATTGCCATCCGTTTTGATTGATGAATGAGAATTACAAGTGGAGCTTGAAGACTTGGTACAGTGGCAGCATCCAAACAAAGGTGCTTTGGAGGTATTGATCAAGTGGCGCATCTTACCAAAATTCGAAAACATAACGGAGGACTATTTCGGGATTAATAGGCAATTTCCAGATTTTCATCTCGAGGACAAAGTGCTAAAAATGGGGGGTGGGAGTATTGATGCGATTCAGCCCCTAAAAGAATACAAGAGGGATAAAGGGAGGAAAAGGTGGGTCCCCAGCAGCTGCTAACTCAGCTAGGTTGTTGCAACCATCATAACTGACTTTAACACAGTGGGAGGTGGTTTAAAAGAGCAGGGGAGTAAGGAAGTGGGATCATCTGGAACCTTGGCTGGGATTTGGATCTAGGAGAGAATGGAGCATCTCCAATTGCTCTACACTCTTCATTCTTGAATTCCAGTTCTGTAATATTTTCCATTAGTGTCTATTGGAGTTTACTTGTAATAGTCATCAAATTCCTTGTAATTTTGAGTTGAGGTGTCTCTGTATATTGTAATTCTTCCATATTAATAAAAACCAGTTTTAGACTTTTAGTTTCCAATTCACATTTTTAATTAAGTTACGTAATTTTCTTAGAGTGTGGTTGGAACTTCGTCGGGGCTGTATCATGAAAGCATATGAGTGAATGACATCACATAAGGGTATCAGGGAATTTAGAATTGGGACTTGGCAGAGAATAAGAGAACCCTCCAATTTGCTCTGGCTTTGTTTCTGTTTCTTCCTTCATTTTCTGTTCATTTACATTTGCATTTTCCTGCAATTTTCATTTCTGCTTTTGACACTGGCGTAATGAGAACTGCAACTATAATATATCCACATAATTTTCAGCCTTTTCCCTTCTTTTTTGGGTTGAGTTTGTATCAGACTCTCATTCAGCTTTCTCACATACCATTATTTGTTTAACAGCACAGTGGCAAAAAGAATGTAGGACTGGTTTAAATGGTGACTGGAAATAACATAAAATGTAATCAGTTAAAAAATTGTTTCGTTCAAATTCAGGAGAGATAAATGTACCCTGGAATGGAATATGTGATGATCATTGAAATCTAATTGGTCAACATAAAGTGCTCCCATCTGCATCAAGTTATCTGCACTTAGAGATAATAAACGCAGAAAGAAATAAGCGGAATAATAAAGGGAAAATCCACTTAAAAAGCTATAGCTAAATAGCGTGGCAGACAAAGGGTTGGTGTGTGTCACTCTGGGACACCCATTACCCTTTCCTGTCTTTCAATTCCAAAGACGTTGATCCTTTTCTAGCATATATTACTATAATATACATCAGACAGTAATGACAAGCAGCTCACCCACTTACTTAATTATTTAATTCATCTACTGTATAGCTATTTTACTTATTGTAGAATGCTTTCAAGTTTAAGAATGTCATGACTAATGATTTTGAATTTTAACATGTTAGGATGAAATAGTCAATTGACATATTCGTATTTAGATTAATCTCCAACGGTTATCTTAAAAATACATCGTATTTAGATAAGGAAAGATAAATGATGAGGAATACCTTCTGAATCTGCTTCACAAAAGGTTCTGCAGAACCAATAGCAGAAACACATAATATAGTAGCTTCATGAAGAGCTGTCAATGGTATTTTGGCATTGACAATTCCCACCTCAAATAAGTAAGTTGGATCCATTTTTGTTAAGAATATAGGAACAGAGTCTTTAATTCCTTGGACCATTGAGTAAATATCCTTGAGAACATGCTCAGAAACCTGTGAACCTCCCAAAGTACAAATTTCAGTATTGTGTCATGTTTTTATAAATCTGCAAGCCTACATGCAACCTAAATGAGCAAACGCAAACAGATGAAAGACAAAACTAGCAAAAAGAATTTGCAAAATATTTTGTTGAAAAAGGAACTTTTAACATACCAAGTCTGCATGATGGATTACAACTACATCTGCTCGCTTAAGTGCAGTCAAAGGTTCCCTTAAAGGTCCAAGTGGCATTAGTTGAAGGTTACCCCAAAGAGTTAATCCATTAACCATTACAATATCCAAATCACGCCACAAGCTCCAATGCTACCTTACATGTAAATGATATGATTGAGGTGTTTTTATGATCATCATTACGAAGAAAATCACGAAATATTATATCAACAAAGAAAGAGATGGGGGGGTGGGGAAGTGTTGCATTACCTGCATTGCATCATCAAGAACTACAACCCCAATTTTTTCTGAATCAAGAGATTGGACCTTCCCATCAAGATATTGTTTCTCATACCATGAACTATTACCAGTATCAATGTAGCCATATTTCTGGATGAAATGATTTGCAACAGCAGCTCGATTAGCTCCAACACCAAACTTAGTCGGTGTCCCAAGTAAATGCCTCCGAAGCATGTTGACTTCATCGCCACCGCCATAACCCTGCCAAAAGAAGATACATACGAATCAAGCAAGGCAACTTACTGACTAAAATATGAAATAAAAGATCAACAGACATTGACTACTTCAATTATAATTTAACAGCAACGGTACAATATCTTCAACAACTTAGGTCTTAGGGTATGGAAAATCAAGAAATTCCTAAAGGTATCATGGAACACACATTAGCCGTTGTAACATTTACTCATTAACCAATTATCAAACTGATATAATCATTAATAATTAATCATAAACTAAATTAACAATTTATGCAATAGAACAAACTATTTGTCAAACTGAGGTAATTAATCACTTTTAAACTGAATTAAGAAAAAAGAAATAAATAAAATACCCTGGAAAGAAGGAGGGGTGAAATTCCGGAACGAGCAAAGAAGAGAGCAATGAACTCAACCATTGGTGTTTTCCCATTACCTCCCCAAGTCAAATTCCCAACACTGATAACTGGAATTGGCAAACTACACACAAAACAACAACAACAACAACGACGACAACAACATTCACATTACCGTTGGATTTGAAAGAGAGAAGAAAGGAAAATGAGTTAGTTAGTTACCGGTGGATATGAAAGAAGCGGTATTGGTAAAGGGAATGGCGAAGTGAGCGAGTGAGTTTGTAGAGAGAAGAGGCAAATGAAAGAAAAGGAATCAGAGAGCGGTGAAATGGAGAGAGCTTTGACACATTCACATTCACATTATCAGTGTAAGCTATCTCTTTCACTATTCTTCTCAATTTCTCCATCAACCCAACCAACCAAACCATTTCCCTCACCCTAAGGCTATAAGCAGAAACTAATCGTATATTTATGTTCAATTAGCTAGATAAAGCTGCTGTGAATTAAGCCAGTTAATTATATTAACGATTTTCTTAATTAAAATTTGATGTATTAAAAATTAAAAAAGTATATATATATATATATATATATATATATATATATATATATATAATATGGGGAAGTATCCGTTTATAAAAATTTTTGACAAATTTTTACAAATTACACTATCTTCTCTCGGGAGAACATAGTAAAAACCTAGTGTTCTTCTGGAAGAAGATAGTGTAGTTTGTAAATAAAAAAATTTGTAAATATAACTTACCCCATATAATATTGTGCCTATTTTTTATATATATACTTATCTATAATACTGTTAGATTAGAATCTCAATGTTCACTCTTTCTTTCTCATATTGAAATTCTGATCTAACAATATTAGAAATAAGTTGGTAGAATAGATATAATAAAAAATATAGGTGCAATATCCCATACCTACATGGTGGCCTATGTGTCCAAGTGCAGACACAAAAAAAAAATTATTTGAAATAGTTTGAAAAGTAAAGTACCTTTTGGATCCTTAATAAAAATTGAGAGACCCATTTTAATATATTAGAAAAAAAAGTGGACTTCTAGTCCCTTTGGAATTCAAAATAGACACGAGAGTAAAGTTCCTTTCGGGTCCCTAACAAAAAACATGGTCCTCATTTTCGTCCCTTAAAAAAAAAAACACCCGTATTAGTACTTTTTCAGAGACTAAATTGGATCTTCATTGAATTTCTGAGAGACCACACTTTCAAAGAACTGAAATTGTAGAGGGACCAAAAGTTGACCTTTTTTTTTGTAAGGGACGAAAGTGTGGACCGTGTTTTTTGTTAGGGACCCAAAAAAGATTTCACTCTAGACACAATTAGTCAAAATCGTGGTCCCTTTGAAATTCAAAGAAGATCCACGTTAGTCCCTCCAAAAGACTAACATGGATCTATTTTGAATTACGGAGGGATCATGAGTTGAATTCTTTTTTTTTAAGGGATTAAATTTGGCCCTGTGATATTTGTTGAGAACCCAAAAGATACGTTACTCTAGCTTGAAATAGCATTTACAAAAAATGAGATATGCATGGAATAGCAAAGCTTGATATATGTGAATATTTTTCTTTTCTCTTCTTGTTTATATTCTTTTATTTTTTAATGCATTTAAATTTTTTTTTTCAGAGTTGCTGCCCTCGAACCGTAGCCACTAAGTGTGCAGACATAAATAAAATTTTTCTGGGTTTGCTACTGCAATATCCTATCATATATATATATATATATATATATATATATATATATATATAGGGAAATATGTGTGTCATTTTAAAAGATGTAAAGTTGTGTCATTTTAAAAGAGAGAAAGAAATAGATAAAGGAGGAGAGACAATTGACAAAAAAAATAAAAGTGTGGGTCTCACCTCTTTGTGAGAGTGAAAGGATATAAGTTGTGTCATTTAAAAGGATAAATATTTTTCTCATATATATATATATATATATATATATATATTAGCATTTTTTTAAGTAATTCCACTAAGAGTATTACATGTTTCGTTATAATGATGGGTTGCCAATTATGGGAAATTATCTAGACTTCTCATAATTTGTTGAGATCAATATCTCACCTGATCATGGGCTGCCAATTGGAGGTTCAGTGATCATACCTCATGTTCTTTAATATCATTTTGTACGTATAGATTGAAGTTTGAATCATTGGCCGTGGAAATTTTGAAGAAGTTGTATGTATATTTCACTTGATGACACAACTGGGGAATATTTGGTTATTGATGCATACAGTTATTGTTAATGACTTTTGGCATAGCATATGCTGATATGAGTAAAGGTTGTTGGAAACTTGTATATGTTGAAACAGAAAATTAGATTTGATCAAGATATGAAGTTGCCGTTTATTTGGGAAATTTTTGTGATTATGTGTACAATCTCATTTTGTAATTAGTGGACTCGTGATTGAAATGAAGTGTGAAGACTTGATGCAAAAATGTTGTATTAATTTAGTTAATTGAATGAGTCACTACAAAAATTTGATTTCAATAGTATGTTTATATTGCAAATTTGGTGATTTTGTGTCTCTCCAATTTGAATCATTTTATAATTGCCCTTGAAATTGGAAGAGGTGACTTGTTCTATTGTTGCAACCCACGACTTACTGGAGTAAGTCAGCAACACTTGTTACTTATTCGTATCACCAAAAATAAAAAAAATAAAATACTTTAGTAAGTAGGGACTGGATGGCTTGGAATTTGCTATCTCCTTCCATTAATTTGCGAGGATTGCTCACTTGTTCAATAAGTGGTACACTCAGTAGGAGTCCATTTTCCCTTCATTAGAATTTGTTTCGGATGGCCCAACGCCATATGGCCCAATAGCCTAAGCCCAAACCTTTGTCTTTGTCCACGTCAGCCCTACCAACCCTCAGTTTCTCTGCCCCCAAGACGACTGCAATCTCTAGGTGAGACACCAAAATGCCTAATCTTGGGATTCCAACTCCCTAGGAGACCGCCCCAGACACTATAAGTGGTAACTACCACATCGTCATATGCTGACACCCCCAGGAACAGTGGGTGCATCACTGCTATCATAGCAGTGTCAGCCACCCTTAGCTGATCCTCAGGAGGGTTGACCCCTCCTCACCAACCTACACAAGATCAGCATCTCATCCCCTATAAATACTGTTCTCCACACACAAGGAGAGGTATTTTATGTATCGTTATTTTGCTCATTTATCTTGAGTCACATACACACATACCCTACCCCCATTATCCTCTGTTAGTTTCATACTTGGGACTGTATCTTGTAGCTTGGTCTTTACCTGTGCTAGAGGTATAACCCATACCGTGACTCTATCCCCAAAGGGAACATAGTGGGCTTATAGATCCCAACGGTACAGAATTGAACGTCATTTTAGATGTGTTATTGTACAAATTAAACCAAAAAGTTTAGGAAAGTGCCATGATTTAATCCTTCAAGCAAAGAGTATAAATAATATTTGAGGTTTGAACTTGGCGCTATATAGCCTTTGGGTAAGCTTATGCTTAGAACATAATAGTGTAATTGAATTGGTCAACAAGAGATGTTACAAAAATATTTTTTTTTTTGTAAATGTTACAAAAATATTTTAGAATACATATGATCTCTTCGAAATAATTTTTTTTATTTCACGATTTATTTTCTATTTAATTAGGTTTTGAAGTCAAATATTAGTATGAATAAGGATAAGTTCATTATAGTTTGTATCTCACTGTAATAGATCCTAACATATCAAATCATACCAATTTTATATTATTCTATCTTTATTATCTCTTTTCATCACACGTTTAATCATTAATAATTTGAAGGAAGAGTTAAGAATTGACTTTGATTTTTGTAATAAAATTTGAAGGACCTCCTAAATTCAAGTAGATTATGCCTAAATGGTTTTGATAATGTCAAAGCATGAAGAACTCATTTTGAAGATACTAAAATTTCGGGTTAGATAATTTTTAAATTTTTTGTAACACATTAGATATATCACGAAACATTATTCCAAGCTCCATTGCATATCATTGCATAACATGTATTTAGCTATGTTGAGTGACTTAATAAAAAAATTAAAGAAACAGGTCTTTAAAAATAAAATCCAAATCAATTAAAAATCTGTTTTAATAAAAAAGAAAAAGGAGAAAAAGTAAATTAAAATTTGTTTTAATAAAAACCAAAATAAAAATAAAATAAAAGTAATATAATATATATATATATATATATATATATATATATATATATATATATAACGAAACAAAACTAAATGTACATCGTTGTAAAACGAAGATCAACATGAAAAGAATATATGGGTCAGGATCATTTTACACCTGTGTAAGTTACACTTTCAATCTTGTTCGTTGATCCCACTTATATCTAAGGGCTCAAATTTTTTTAGTAACGTGAGCCATTGGATACAAGTGGCTCAATGGTCAAGATTGAGTGTAAGACTTCTAACTCTTACACTGGTGTAAGAATATCCTACCCCTATATATATATATATATATATATATATATATACACATATAAACTTTTGGTTTTAATAAAATAAAATATTGTTTTACAATTGATTTTTCCAACGCACAGTTAATGTGGTTCAGCTTTCTTTTAAAAAGTCATATACTATGTTATCAAAAAAAAAAAAGTCATATACTATATAATAATATAGGGTAAAGACTAAAGTGTGTGTCATTCTAAAGGATATAAAGTTGTGTCATTTTTTTTTTTTTGTAAATAAAGTTGTGTCATTTTAAGAGAGAGAAAGAGATAGATAAAGGAAGAGAGTTGACAAAAAAAAATAAAAGTGTGAATCTCACTTCTTTGTGAGAGTGAAAGGATATAAGTTATGTCATTTAAAAATGATAAACACTTTTCTCAATAATAGAAGTATAGTAGAATCATCAGAAAATTTTTCACAGACTTGCGAAAAAAAGCGCTCTTTCTATCTGTTCTTTGCGCATGAAAACAGAGCCACTTTTCATCTGAAAACTTGCCGTTCATTCTTTCATCTTTGATCTGCACAAAATAATGCGTGTGAGTATTTGATACTACACCTTATATTCATCTTCCTTCCAAAAATCTCCAAAATTTTCATCAACAATTTTTTTCTCTTCTTGAACCCTAAACAAAGTGCACCACTGTTGATGAGTCTCTTGATCGATTTCTGAGTCAAGATTGGGTGATTTGGAGTGTTGTTCATGATTCTACAAGTTTGAAGGATTTAATTCAAGATTCTTGGAACTAAGGTTGTAGAACCCTAATCACATTTTCTGTTTTACTTTGCTGAAAATTTGAGATTTCTTGAGGTAATATTTTAATTCTTGTTTTGAGCATCCTTTGGTATATTCTTGAAACTTGATATTGTTGAATTAATTTTATGTTATTTTTTTGTATATTGTGAGTATTCAAATTTCTTTGTTTTGATATTAAGTGAATATAGTAGAAATCTTGATGCTCTTTGTGTAAGATTTGTGTTTCTAATTTTTTTGTGAAAGATTGAATAAAAAATATATATATTAAATCTGAATTTTTTTTTTCATTGTGTTAATTCATATTTTTTTTTTGGAATTTATTATTTAGAAACCTAATCTTGAATTGTTCTAGAAATTTTATTGTTGAAATATTAAATCTGAATTTTCTGTTTTAATTGAGATATATTGTGCTTAAAATTCAGATTTCTTGTGGTTTATTACTAAAAAATTTATCTAGAACTAATTCTGAATTTTTTGTGAAATTTTGAGAGAATTACAAATCTGATTTTTCTGGATAGTGTGATAATTTTCTTTTAAATCAGAATTTTTAGTGTCCATCGTTTAGATACTGGATATAAATAAATACAAGTTACTTATTGCTGAAAATTTGTAGTTTGTGATACATGTACTTGTGCTCTAAATTTTCTGCATATATCATATCATTTTGGAGCTTGTTATTGTGTCTTATTTGATATATCAAGTGTGATAGGACATTGTAATAGATTGATAAATTTGTTGTTATAAATCTGAGATATTGTATTGATTGTTAAAGTGGAGTTGTTACGTGTTGTAAATCTGTCCTAGGTGTGTGGGTGCAACCAAGTGGGTTGGCAACCTTGTGCTTGGCTTGAGAGTGTGTCTCAAGGCTTGGAGCCTCAAGAATCCACTAGGGAAAGTGGAGGTCTTGTATAAGAGGAGTTGGTGAACTCCGTAGGTTCGGCTTGAGAGTATTCTCAGAGCTTGGAGCAGTGTAGGCACTAGGAAAGTTTTTGATATTTTGTTTGATTGCTTGTGTGACGCGTGTTTGTAAAAAGGTACACTTGTGATAAATAAAATATCTGCAGCGACTTCAGTCTGGACGTAGCACCCTACTTAGGCTTAATGGGTATGAACCAGGATATATCGTGTATCTCTTGTCTCTCTGAGTTAATTTCTGAATATTATGTTTAGAGACTTAAAGTAACACTGATTTCTGGTTTAAAAGTGCTGTAGCAGAATTAATATTTTTCTGTTTTGTTTAATAAAATTACATTGCTGCGTTTATACTCTATAAATTGATAAGGTACTCATTCTGTTACTACATTGTTCTTAGCATTGTGAAAAATTATTTTGGGCATATAGGGACTGAAGAAAAATTGTGTAATTGTTTACTGAATTCAAAAAGTTTTTGAAAAAATTTAGAGCACCTATTCATCCCCTCTAGATGTTCCGTAAGTATCCTGTGTAAGAAACCACTTGCCCAACAAAATTATTTCAAACATTTTATTTTAGGCTCATATTTTATTGTATGTATTTTTATTTATAATATATATATATATATATATATTTTTTTTTTTCCAACATAAAGATTCCTGGGTTCGCCACTGCCCATAAAAAATGTACTATTTGCCCTTCATTAAGTTCCTAGTGAGTTTTTTTTTTCAAGGTTCTAAGATCACATATTAATAATCCAAAAAGAACTGTGGTAAAACATGCATATTTTACAAATGGTGAGTGACTACATTAATTAAGTTCTAAGAGTGCAATTAATATGATGTGTGATTAATAACATTTAGCATTCTTATTAATGATGTGATAGAGAAAAATGTAACCTTCATTTCCTAGAGTTTTTTATTTTATTTTTTAGAGTAAACACCTTTTTTGGTCCCTGGCAATATCTACGAAATCTTTTTTAGTCCCTGGCAATAAAAAAGAACCAAATTGGTCCCTAAAATTATGAAAAAAGGGCCACGTTAGTCCTTATGTCAACTCCTTCGTCACGAACGTGACCCATTTTACATACTGTTAGGGACCAATTTGATCCTTTTTTATTGCCAGGGACTAAAAAGGATTTCGTAGATATTATCAGGGACCAAAAAAGGTGTTTACTCTATTTTTTATTTATGATTAGATTTCATACAAAGACATGTTTTATCCATAAAAAAAAATAACGAGAAAGAAAAATTATAAGTAGTTCTTTAAGAGTTAGACTTTTGGAATTGAAAATTTTATCATTGTCTTAATCCTTCTCTTTATATTATTTACAACAATTTAATGTTAATTTTCATTTATTTCCCCAAAATTCAGTGAACTTTAAATAGTATTGGAATCAGTTAATGAGTTATCGATGCTTTCCAACGTTGGTCACTACACTTCCAAAAGTAATTTCATTGGGCTAACTTCAATGGGGTACATATATTGAGTATTTTTTAATTTGTAGATCACCTATATGAAGCATTAAATTCATGAGGTATGATATTCTTATTATCCTATTTTTTTATGCGGTTTACTAATCTCATGTTACATGAGAGATAATACTCTCATGTGGATGATATAAATATGTGGGGTCCACAATTAAAAAAAAAAGGAAAGAAAAAATTGGCACAAAATTCTATAGGTGTATGACATGAGATATATATCTTATGTAGCATGAGACTATCATTTCCTTTTTTTTATTAATTTGTTGTCATTCTAGTCATTATTGGATCCCACTTTTAGCTAATCTCTGAAAAGTTTCTGAAAAGAGAGAAAAGAAAAATAACTTTTAGTATATGCCCCAGAGTACATAATTATATTAGCGTGGTAGTAAGTTAGTAGTAATAAAACTTGATATTAAGAATATCCTTAGTCTAAATTCATAGTCAAAACATTCAGAATTATCGTTTTATCAAATTTTCACCGGCTTCTTTGTAAGTATACAAAATGGCACTAAAAACATTTTCATCATTAAAAAACAATTGCTATTGAAAAAGAAAGAATAATTTTCTCTTTGATTCATAAACATTGGGTATTTGTAATCTGACATAAGGTTTAAGGAAAGAATAATTAAAGCTTCATGTGTGAGGAAAGTATTTAGGGAAATTGGATGAATCTAACTTTTCTTTTTAAAAAATTAAAGAGGAAGGCAAATAACCTTTAAGCAGTTTTGGAGGGGGAAAACGAATTGCTATTGAAAAAGAAAGCATCATTTTCTCTTTGATTCATAAATTTTGGATATTTGCAATATATGACATAATTAAGTTTAAAGCAAAGAATAATTAAAACTTCTTGTTGGGGAAAGTATTTAGAGAAACTGGTAGAATCTAACTTTTCTTTTCAAAAATTAAAGAATAAGCTAGCTAGGTAGGCAAATAATCTTTAAAGTAGTTTTGGAGGGGGGGAAAAGCACTCATTCGAATGTTGAGTAGTTTGAGTTAATAAATAGAGATTTTAGAGCTAACAAATTTCATCTGCAGGCTAGAGCTAAACGTTGAGTCCTTGAGTTACAAATATTTGGATTTGAGGCGTATGGAATCATCTTTCTTCAACACTTCAAATACCAAGAAAATGGCATAAACCAGGTAGCATCTTAATTCCCTTATAATGTAATTCTTACTTCGTTTATCTGTGTGATTTGCACTTTAAATTCCATACACAACCATAACTATCAACATTTAGTTTGATATATGAATATAGAGAACTTGTTAAAATTAATTTATTTCATTTATAAAAACCTTATAATCAAAATATTTTAAATAAATGTTTCATTGAACTTTTTCAAATACGATTTTTATTAAAAATACTTTTAATCTAATTAATTACAATGAAGAAATTCAATAATTATTCAATGGATTTTCTTTTCAATATTTATTCAAATATACAGAAAAAAATTAATTCAATTTTGACATAAATATTATAATAATTTTATATATCAAAATTATATAATTTTTTGTTTCTTTTGTTATTTAGTTTTTTTTAATAATGAGTCATATTCTTGTTGGGAAATAATAATTTTATTATGTGAAATTGAAAGGTAATAATTAATATCTTGACTAATTACAGTTCAAGACAAAATTATATTTCATAATTTAGTAATGACATTAATTGTATTGATAAGATTATATTATATAAAATCATGTGGATTATTTTATATTTATATTATTAAACTTTCTCTACCTTTAACAACTAATAATTTTTTTTAATTTTTTTATATGTATTATATTACTACTACTTGAATTTCTTTTTACTCTTCACAACGCTTGCTACTAACAATTTTTTTTTCAATCTATCGGTTATGTTAATTTGTTTTTTGAAAAAAAAAGTTTTTAAATTTTTATTATTTATCAAACGTAATATATATTTTTAATTAATTTTCAAGGTATTTTTTCCCAAGCTTCTCTAGGTAATTTGCGTGTGTACATGTTACTACCATTTGATTATGTTTTTTTTTTATCCTTACGTTTTAAATATAGTTCTCCTTCTTAATTACTCTATTGTTTTCCAGAAAAATATTTCTGCAGTTAATGCAGATAAGTTATCTGCATTTATTTCTAAAACGACGTCGTTTTGGGATTCAAAGATTAAAAAATTATAATTGTAAAAACTATAAAACCCTGAAATAAATTAAAATTACAAAAATACCATGATTTTCGCACCAAAATAACATTGTATTGGGTTTGCTGCAAAAAAAACAAACCATTGTTTTATGAGTTGACCTTTACATTGTTACCCTCGATATTAGTATCTCATCATATTAGTTTTTTAAAGATTTTAATCATTAATTTAGTCTTCAAATATGTAAAAGTTAAAATGATTAATAAATTAGTCTTCAAATATGTAAAAAAAATGATTAATAAATTTGTCCTTTTCTATTTTTATTTTCATTTTTCATAAGAATGAATATGCAGTATTTTATATTTTTAAATTATTAATCTGATAAAAAAAAATCTTCAGAAGAATATATACATATAAATTCTGAACATTCTGATCTCTTGAACAAGTTAATTAAGAAGACTTGTAAGAAACATCTGAACATCTTGATTATAATTTTAAGAAAAATAAATTAATATTCCGAACATGTATTAAAGATATTTATTTTGAAAATTACAAGTAATCTGATCGACACTTGAGTTAAAATTTACATTAAATTATTATATTGTATATAATATAAGAATTCGAAAAGTTTTCTGAACTCCATCGTCGATTTTTTTATACATTAAAAAAAGGGGAAGGAATTGTAACAACCAATCAGAGTTATTACCAATTAATTTCACCGTTAGATCGATTACGTTGATCCAATGATTATATTTATTTATGTCTTTATATGGTTATGATTCCCTATATTTAATACTTTATATTTATTTTTACCTTTATATGGTTATAATTTCTCATATTTAATGCTTTTACATTAAATATGAGGAATAATAACCAGACAAAGATGGAAATAAATATAACCGTTGGATCAACATAATCGATCTAACGGTGAAATTGATTGGTAGTAATATTGATAGTAATCCTAATTGGTTGTTTCAATATCCTGCTCCTTAAAGAAAATCTCTATATTACATATTTTTTCGTATGATAATTCCTTTTTCTAAAAAATAAAATAAAATTGAACGAAGATTATTGTAGGGTTAATTTAGACTCAAATGATAGTAAATCTTAATTTCTTCAAGTGAGAATCAATCGCTGAGAGATTTTAATAGAGCTTCTGCATGTTTCTTATCTAATTAAACTTGAACTAATTTAATTATCAAAAGTATTTATTTTGTAAAATATTTTAACATAAGACTATTATTTTGATTTTTTGTAGTTTTATTACAAAATATTATTTTAGTTTAATTTTTTCGAAAAAAAATCTCAACCCAACCTTTGATTTGATTGGATCGATTCAGATTAAAAAAAATTCAATTTATCCTAATCCACACAAATTTTCTTACGAATTTTTTTTTATTTAGTTCAATTTTAAATTTTTTTTTTTTTTTTTTTTTTTTTGTAAATAAAGAGGGGCTAAGCCCCAATTTTCTTTTACTCAACTTGCAATTGTTCCTAAACTATATATTTTAGCCTTAAAACTTAAAAGCCCAAAATTTAAATTATTCAAATAATCAAAATAAGCATAATATCTCCTTACCTGTTAAGCCAACCCCTGAGTTTGAGCTAATTTCTTTAAGTATCATGAATTTGAATTATTATGTTACTAACTTACTATGCCTTTTTTTATATATAAGTGAAATACATTTTATGGATGTACAAATTATAATTCTTGTGATTGTATTTTTTGCTTTTGGATATAGTTGGTGATACTTTTATTTCTTTTGTTTTTTAAATTATTTTTATGAGAAAGTAAAGGAGAACACGGATGCTTTTGAAATACTTCAGGATTCGTTCCAAAATCATTTTTCCTTGTACCCAACATTCAGTTGCCTCCAATATTCTGGTTGTTTACATCGGATTCTGTTTTGAAGAGGTAACTTTATTCATTTATTTTTAAATGTACATTTTTTTCCTTGGCTTTTCTCTTTGTTTTGTCTTGGAATATTTCTTTCTCGTTGAACAAAATTATCTACGGAAGTCAAAAGTCACCATGATAACTGTACCTAGAGTGTTTTTACCAAAAAAAAAAAAAAAAAACTATACCTAGAGTGCTTTAAAGTTAGGATGCAAATGAGTAAAGTCAATTCAAGTTTTATCCTAAATAGACTAGATTTATGTAAAAAATTTCAACATGGTTTTACTGATTAACCCAGTACAAGTTAAATTTTAGGTTTGACGCTTTTCGTTTTTAAAAAATGCAAGGCTTGATCTATCAAGCTTATCAAACCTTAAAAAATGACATAATATGCTCTATAAATTGGGTTATAATTATGGGAAAAGTATTTATCCAGTTATCGGAGATAAAATTATCTCTAGTGAGCTCAAAACGACGTTATTTTGGATTATAAGATTAAAAAAGTATAATAATAAAGACTAATATAACCATGCCATATATTATAATTACAAAAACACATTGATTTCCGTCTCAAAACGACGTCGTTTTGAACTCATCGAAGATAACTTATCTCCATTGACTGAAAAAATCCTTTACCCATTAATTATTATGTTTCTTTTGTGGGTGTAAGTTGATGCAAAGTTGAAGCAATCCACTAGTTGAAGCCACAACCCAAAATATTGACAATTTAACCTTGTTTTTTGAAATCAAAAACAAAATAATTGCAAGGATGCATAACGCTCAATTATATTTTAAAAAATAAATATTTATTCATTAATGTATTACATCATTCCATCCAAGAAAAAGGAAAACCATGATAATCACAAAAGCCAAAAGATAAAGACAAAAAAATGTTCACAAACACCAATCAAACTTCATTAAGAGATTCAAATTGCTGACTTTTTTGCTTTTTCCATAACTCAGAAGGATAAATTGTAAAAAAAAAAAAACATTTCATCAAAGTTTAGATTGCACATAACTAGAATCTCATCCAAAAAAAGGCAATAGAAGATTTGGAAGAGATGGAGAGTTGAGAAGGGGGCAAGAGAGTAGCAAAATTTGACGGGGGAGCGAAGAACAAGAGTAGGTAGTTAAAATCAGAATTTTACCTAAAATCGGAAGAAGGATAAAAAATCGTAAAACGTAAAATTCTAACGTAAAAAAAATCGTAAAAACGTAAAAGCATTTGGAATCTTGATAAAATCGTTTTGATTAAAAAAAAGTTGTAAAATCATAAAAGAATAGATTTAAATCGGAATTTTAACTACAACTTAGGAACTTAGTTTTAAAAAGAGATGCGTTTTCCAAGTGAGAAGAGGGAAGATTACGATTGAAATGAGTAAAAAAAATAGTTTAAAGGGAGTGTAAAAGTCTAGGTGGAGGGTAAGAAAAATTAAAAAATAATAAAATATTATTTTATTAAAAAATACAAATCTGACCTTCAGGCTAAGAGGCCATACATTTTAAAATCGGATTGTATTGTTTTTAAAACGGGTTGACCAAATTAGACCAAAATCAAGTCAAGTTGTAGGCTCTTAATAAGTCACCTGCCTCATTTATGTCCCTATTTAAATCAAACATTTGTTTTTCTGTCATTCTCTGTTGAAATTTTTTTTTGATTTGATTTAAGGTATATTTTGGTTCTTGTGATTGTATTTTAAGTAAACTTTAGTCTCTACAATATATTTTTTATATAAATTTATATAATTAAGGTTTTGGTTACTTAGAACTGTTACCTTAATAACTAAAAACAGAAAAATTTCTTTATAAAAATAAAGATAATTTATTTATTATAAACAGAAATGATAAGGATTAGAATTCGAATAACTAAAAAATATAGAGAGTAATATACAAAGATAAGAACTTAAATCTAAATAAATAAAAATTTAAAGACTAAAACATATACAAAAATATTTTCATAACTTAAACTTAATAAAAACCGCATGAAAGTGAAATTTATTTTAAACCTATTTGTTTCTAAGAAGTACTAGTAATGGTAACCTTAATTCCAAGAACTGATTTTTTTTTTTTAATTAAAAAGGTCATTTGTGAGAAATGAGGCCATGATAGCCAATATTTTTAACGTATTGCTAAACTGTGTATTGAGCAAACTCTTAGGTGGTGTTTGGTTAATGTTTTTTTAGGAGATACTTAGGCATCATAGATAGGGTTTCTTTGTTTTCCATGTTTGGTTCACAATATTACAAAATTTTGATAGGAAACACATTTCCCTAGACTTTAATATTTGTGTGGAAAATGGAAAGAAAGTTACTGTTCAATTTCTCCACTTTGAACGTGGTATTGTGACTTGGACGTCTAAATGAGTAAAAGACAACCAAAAAGCTGACCGTAATACCCTTATCTTACCTAATTTGTCCGGTAAATTTTTTTCCAACCAAACAATTTTTTTTACATTTTCCTACCAAACTCACTTTCCAACCATTTCCCTATCAATTACATTTTCCTAGTATTTAAAAAATTTCTCATCAACCAAACACCCCCTTAAACATAAAAACTTCACAATTTTGGCCCTTAAGTAAATTTTTCTAAGGAATGCAATGCAATTATTTCAAGCGAAGTATTTAGATTCTTATGGGATGTACTATTCTACATTAGTATGTATCCTAATATTTAGAGTAAATACCCTTTTGGGTTTCTAACAAAAAACACTGTCATTTCTTTAGTCCTTCACAAAAAAAAATTAGTCAGTTGATTCCTATGAAATTCAAAGTGGATCCATTTTAGTCCTTTTGAGGGACTAATACGGGTTTTTTTTGAATTTGTGAGGAATCACGATTTCAACTAAATGGGTCCACTTTGAATTTGTTAGAGACCTCGAGACTAATTTTTTTTTTATAAGTGACTAAAGTGCATACCATATTTTTTGTTAGGGACCAAAAATGATATTTACTCTAATATTTAATTACTCTTACGTTGCAAGTTATAGATATCCATCCAGACATATAACTGGCGAGTGGCAACAAAACTCTGATGATGAATTATTTTAGTCTTTCTTCAAGTTCTTTACAATTTGTTCTGTGCATGACAGGGTGTACTGCAGAAGTTGACATTTTGTATTCTTGCCATTATGAGAAGAGGGTGAGCCATTTATTTCAAACTTCCTCTTACTTTATTTTTTTGGAATTTGGATCTTTTCATGTGAAAAAAAGATCATGTTATTTAATCACAACTACTCATTTAAAAATCATATATTTTTCTTTTTCTTATCTCATAATCAACGAGTGATTGTGATCAAATAACATTACCACGTTATCATTTTTTCACGTGGATCCAAATCCATTTTCAAGTTATTGCCTCTATCTGTTATCCTAGGCTAAACTTGAATCAACCCCTTTGCAGCGAGCCAAAACAAAATATAGTTTTTTTTTTTTTTTGATAACAACAAAATATAGTTTAACAAAAGGAAAAGAAGACAAATTTGCACGTTGTTCAAAACATGAAAGTAGCCACAATTGCACGTCAAGTTGGTTACTTGATTTGCTACAAGAATATATTGGAGAATCTCAAGAACGAAGTCAAGATTCTGCGAGACAAAGGAAAGACGGTGCAACAAAATCTTACTTGGGATTCTGAAGAATTCCAGACTCAAACTAGCTGGTTGAAAAGAGTTGACGAGATTGTTGGAGAAGCGGTTGCATTCTGGAACGACTGTGAGGGTAAAGGTGCTTGCACAAATTTGCTATGGCGTTATCGGGTTGGTAAAGAAGCAAGAAGGATTATATTGAAAATTTCACAACTACATGAACAGGGAAATTTTGAACAAATTGTGAAATATCCAAGATCAAGATCAAGAACAGATACTATAATTGATATTATGGAAGCCCTGAAGGACCCTCTTATCCAAACAGTTGGAGTATGGGGGTTGGGTGGTGAAGGTACAACCTCATTAGTCAAACATGTTGGAGATCACGCAAAAGAACATGACTTGTTTGATTCAGTGGTTATGATGACTGTAACTGAGAAGCCAAACATACAAAAAATTCAAGAAGATATTGCAAATGCATTGGGTTTGCAATTTCAAGGGGAAATGAATGTGGAAAGGAGAAACATATTGCGGAGGAGAATCCTCAAGAATTTGATTTGGAGGAATATGGAGTTCCTTTGGGTGATGAACATGAGGGACGCAAATTATTACTAGCATCAGGGAATTTGGATTTTATAAAAAACACGAGGGGTGCTCTTAAGGTGTTCCAAATAGAAGAGTTACTAGAAGATGAGGCTCTAAGCTTGTTTGTGAAGACGTCGGTTGGAGGTGTTGATCAAGACTTTGAGGCTAGTTCCTTAGTAACCGAAATAGTTGTGCAGGTTCAGCTCCTTCAATTTTTGCTGTAGCTAAGGCATTAAGAAATAAAGACCTGGGTGTTTGGATGGATGCCTCAAAGCAACTGAAGGATAATGTTCCGCCAATAAAACTATGTTACAATAGTTTAGAAAGTGAAGAACTCAAATCTATGTTCTTGCTTCTTACTATTCGAGGAAGAAAGCTTATTCACAAGTCTAGCATATATATAGACATGTGGTCAGGGTTATTCAAAAACCTTGATTCATCAGAGACTGCAAGAAATAGGCGTGATTCTTTGATTAGTGAACTTAACTCCCGCGGTCTTGTGGTTCAAGATAAGATGGAATGGGTTGAAGTAGATGACTTGATATGGGAAAATGCTTATTTAATAGCTCAAAGGGAATTACAAGTTACAATGATTTCTAAAGAATTACCACCGGAAGATTGGCTGAAAAATTCACGCTTTTGCAGCATGATTGTTGCGAGTGGTTTGCATATTCCTGAAAAGTTGCAGTGTCCAGAGTTGCAAGAGATGTTACTAAGTACAGACAATTCCTCAATGCAAATTCCAGATTCCTTTTTTGAGGAGACTAAACATCTGAAAGTTTTAGATGTTGTTGACTTCGATTGTTCAAAGTTGCCAGATAGTTTTGGTTTGTTAAAGAAACTTCAAGCATTATCCATGTACAAATGCAAATTGGGAGATATAACTAAAGTTGGTGAGCTCTCGAATCTCCGAATGCTTGGCCTCCTTGAATGTAGAATCCAACAATTGCCAAGACAAATCGGACAGCTCCGAAAGTTGCTATTCTTGGATTTGAGAGATACATATCTGCAAGTGATTCCACCCAATGTTCTGTCAAACTTGACTAGCTTAAAAGAATTATATTTGAGAAACTCCTTTCATAATTGGGAGGTGGAAAGATCCAACATTGCGAGCTTGAAAGAGCTAACAGACTTGCCTCGCTTGACATATATAGAAGACTTGTATGTTCCTGATGTTAGGGCATGGCCAGTGGAGTTGTTCTTTGAAAAACTAAAATCATACACGATTTTTATTGGGGATAAGTGGGGCCAGACCCATGATGGTGATCATGGATTAAAGACACTAAAACTCAAGCTTGATAGAAGGTTCCAATCAGAGAATGGAATAAAAAAGATGCTGAAAAATGTTGATGTGTTGTACTTAGATGAATTGAATGGTGTCCATAATGTTCTAAGTGATTTGGAAAGTGACGGGTTTCCCCATCTGCAGTCTCTCTTTATACAACACAATGATGAAATCAAATACATAGCCATGAATTCAAGTCATCCTCTTGATGCTTTCCCCAACTTGGAGTCATTGTCTCTCAACAATCTAAGCAATTTGGAGCATATTTGCCATGGTCCTCTAACTGAGAAATCTTTCTTCGAAGAGTAAACACCCTTTTTAGTCCCTGTCAATATCTACGTAGTCTTTTTTAGTCCCTGGCAATAAAAAAGGACCAAATTGGTCCCTGAAATTACAAAAAAAGGATCATGTTAGTCCTTATGTCAACTCTCAAATATGTAGAATGACCCTTTTCTTGTACTTTCAAGGACCAATTTGGTCCTTTTTTATTGCCAGGGACTGAAAAGGACTTCGTAGATATTGTCAGGGACTAAAAAGGGTGTTTACTCTTCTTCAAAATAAGAGTCATCAAAGTACACAAGTGTGATGGGATGATATGTCTCTTCTCTTATTCAATGATCAAAATCCTTCCTAATCTTTTTGATTTAGAAGTTTCAGAGTGCAAACTCATGGAGGCAATTGTGGTTGCAGAGAATTCTCATATAGAGTTTCCTAAATTACGCTCTCTGACCTTACGAGGACTCCCAGCATTAATCAGTTTCTGTTTTCAAAAAGGAGAGTCTTCTTACAGTGCTAGTCCTCCACTTTTCAATGAGAAGGTATTCACATATTTCAAATCCCCTTAAAGAATTAAAGCATTAAAGATGACTAATATCCATTTGTAGTGTTTTTTTTCCTTCCTTGCTTCAAAAGACAGATCCTTGATCTTAGAATAGCTAATTCCAAAACAAAAAAGATATTTGTATCAAATGACAAATAATTCTCTGAAAGCTGTGGAATATAATCTGCTAGATATGTTCGTTCATTAACGTTGTACTATATTATTGTGTGTATGCAGGTTTCTTTTCCTAATATGGAAACAATGATAATTTTCGGGGCAATTAAATTGGAGACAATATGGGATAAGGACTAGTCGTACATTCCCTTTTTTTCTTGTTAAATTCTAAACAAAGGGTTGTTTATGTTATTTTAGAAAAAGTCAGGTCTGTATAATCTCATTAAACGTGGAGAGGAGCATGTAAATTTACTTGACATGTTTCTTTGTTTGGCATTTGACTTCTAATTTGTACCCTGTTTTTCAAATACCATGTTGAGGACGAGGGAACATATTAGTTCTTTGAATTCAAGGAGTGAAGTAAATACCGTGTCTATCATGCTGTTGTACTTATTCCCATATGACTTTCGTGCAGACTGATGGAAGGTTTCAACTTCATTAACTTTATAGTGTATCAGTTTCTGTTGATTATAAGTTTGCACTTTTCGTTTTTTTTTCCTCTTCTAACTTTTGGCTCCAAATGGATTCTATTAAATATTCAATTCTGTATATTAAGGTCCAGTCATGATCTACTAGTTCTGGTTGTCTTCTGTATTATGTTTCTACAAGCTTCTGTACATGCAATCAGTTGTGTTGACAAAAAAAAGATTTTTTGGGTGTCTCAGTTAGTTTTGCTTACATTATTTTGCTAGACTGAAATGAAAAATTCAAGCAACAGTAGTATGGTTTATACCTGGGGTGAATCTAGGATATAATACTTTGTTTTTTTATTTATTTTTGGGGGTGGGGCTGGGGGGCAGCCCCCATGCCTCTCGTTAGACTGGTTGAGTTCTTTTTAATTATATTCATTGTTGGTATTTTAAGTTTCTTTTTTTTTCCCTCGTGCAGATACCAACCTCCTATTCCAGTTGATCAAGTAAAACCTTTAAATGAATATGAAGAGGAAGGAGGTGAGTTAAAAGTTTTTTCTTTTAATTTTTAAAAAAAAGTGAAATAAGTGTTTATTATGGCATGTTTACTATAGTTTGATCTAATACAGAAGGCTCACCAAGGATGCGAGGAAGAGGGCGTGGGCGTGGTCGTGGAAGGGGCAGGGGTAGAGGTATTGCCAAGTACTTAGTTTCACTTATTTCACTGTAATTGGCTGTTCTATAGATTATAGAATGTTCAGAAATGGTTTGTTGAACTCCTTATTGTGGAATTTTTAAAGATGCAAAAGGTGCTTATTAGGATATAATCTTTTATGCTTAGGATTTTACAATGGGGGTATGGAAAATGGTGATGGCTGGGATGGTGGACGTGGCTATGGTGGCAGAGGGCGAGGTCGTGCAAGGGGTCGTGCTTTCCACCTGCCCCACGTGGTAAGCATGCAAGTTCATGAAATTTAGATTTGTAGAAAATAAATTTATGTTGTGATGCCTAAATTACATTTGTTATATTATCGGATGAAATATTGATTGATGCCAGGTGTGTGCTGGCATAGTGAATGGATTTGTGTTTTTAAATGTGCTATTTGCATTAGATGGTGCTTCCTATTAAATCAGGCTACGGAAGATACAGAAGAAAATTCATTTGAATTCATCAACTGTTTTCCTTGTCTTTTTAATTTTCCTCCGTGCCTTTTATTCCTTCTTTTTCAGCATTTTAAAGTTCTCTTCCTGCATGCTACTTGACTGAACATTATAGTAATTTCTGTTTGATGATTTTGCAGGTCGTGGACGTGGAAGGGGAAGAGGCCGGGGACGTGTTCGTTATGAAGGCCGGGGAGCAGCTGCTTGATATATGATGTTGGTTATCATGTGTATGTTCTGTTAGATGGTTGTCCTTCTGCATATCATTTGCGTGATCTGTTAATATTTTGGTATTATTTGCAACGTTCAATGTTGCAGCCATGTTCCTGCAGTTTTGTTTTTGTAGTTTTTCTTTGTAACCTCTATAATTTTGCCTAGATCGGTAGGTGGAGTTAGATATATTTCATTTGTTTAAATACTTAAAAGAATTAAATTGTAAATTTTTTTAATAGGAATTATAGCAGTAAGTTATTTTCGAAGTTTTTAGGTGGAAGTTTCATTTCTGTTGAAATTTTGGATAGGAATGAGGCGTCATAGATTACTCTTTTTTACTGAGCAGTTGAAGACTCTAATTTTCTGGTTTATCTATTCTCTCATAACTTTTTAAGTCTGAGCAAATGAAAATTTGAATTCTATGTCAGCTACTTTAGTGCATCACCTTCATTTGTGAGCATAATTGATATCCCATTAATTTAAGTCATTACAGAAACCTTGGTTTACTTTACTTCGAAAAGTCACTTGAAAATTCCAGGCTTATGTTTTAATTACAACATGGAGCGAGGAAATTAATAATATTATTTTATTTGGATTATTTATTTTATTTTGTATTGAGAGCGAGAAAATTATTTTATCAGTACATCAGCATGGCCGGTGTTTTGCATTCCCTAATGTTGTGGTTTTCTTGGATTAATCATTGTAATATTCTATATATTAAATTATAGTTTTAGATTTTTTTTTTGGGAACATTTTTTTTAAAGTTCATCAAATTTTTTTGTTTGGATTAATGTTTCTCGTGTTATAAAAGATATTTTTATTTTATATATATATATATATATAAATATCTAAGATTTATATTTTAATTTTTTTTCCATATAATATCATGGGTTTTAAAATTATCTCTTATAATAAATAATCACATGGTTGACCATTGTCACTTAGCAACTGAACACGTCACAACCGAAAGATAGTTTGTAAAGTTATATATTAATAAAAAAAGGCAGGTTATATTTACAAATTTTTTTGTTTACAAACTACACTATATTCTCTCGGGAGAATACAAATTTTTACAAACTACACTATGTTCTTCCGGGAGAATACAGTGTAAATTGTAAAAAAATTCAAAAAAATTTGTAAACGGATCCTGACCCTAATAAAAAAAGGGTGTGAAAGATTTGGCAAGTTAAGTATTCGATTCGCTGATCTTAAAAATATTCTTCGGCGTACTCAACCCGTTAAGAGATAATGCTGCTTCACATCACTTGTTTATGGATTAGTCTATACAAGATAAAAATATACAGAAATTTCAAATTTTGTGGGTATCAAATAACTCAGCCAGCCACTTAAACGGGTACTAAAATTACACTCGAAGGAAGTTTGATCGAGAGTGAAGGAAAATGGACTTGTATCGTCAGCATTACTTATAGTTAGTTAACGGTGATGACGGTCTGTACAATATTCTCTTCTATTTTCATTCCTTTCTTAAATTGGAAACAGGGAAACAATAATTCAAACACGTAAACAGGTAATTGGTCTTCAAACAAAGGGATTAATATTTTTTATGTCACATTCTTACACATATATAAAAGTGTATAGAGCTCATATTTTCTTTTTCTCTTTCTTCTCTTCGACTCTACATGAGCTCTATATATTTTTATGTGTGTGTAGAAAATAAAATTATCTCCTACAACATAGAAACATTAATCCTTAAAATAGAAGGTTAAAATAACTACTTTCATAATATCAAAAAATAGAAACAACAGTTCTCGAAAATTCTTAACACAGTTGGTATTATACCTAAACAGAAAATGGTCTGGATATCAGCCACCGTAGGCAGCAATTACAATGAACTTAAATTGGTTACTTAGATTTTTATGTGTTATGTACGTGCGCGGACCTATGAAGCAACAACACTTCAAAAATTCTAACGTGTCGTGTCTGACATTTTTCTAACCCAATATCCTGATATTTCGCGGCAGAACTCAGATTCTGCATTTCGCGAGATATCAATCCAAAAGTTCGACTTTTACCGATTACAGAAGCCTAAACATGCATTTCTAGGTGAGTTTATTTCAGATTTAGAATATTGTTATCCCAGCAATCAATTAAAACAAAACTATGGGAAACGAGACGAGTTCATGTGCTTAATGAAATCTCAACAGGTCAATCAATAAATATCACAATCAAGGGAGTATTCAGTCTTAATGTATAAAAATAATGAGGCATCAAATCAAGCAAATATTCACAATCCACAAGTCATAGAATTGTAACAAGAGTTCTCAAGAAAGAAAGTAGGGAAATTAAACCACTAGGATTTTTGACTCACTCACACTCAAGTGTCTGAGGGTGTGTGTTTTACTCATTCTTCACTAAAGAAACACTACCATGGCTAAAGGAAGAGATTAAATGCAGAAAAAGTGGCTATAAGTTTAGAAATCAGATTTAAAAAGAAACAATCATCAATTAATAACACATTCGCAAAACACATTTTCTTTTTCTTTTTCAACTCTCCATCCTTTGTAATTTTCCACACATTTTTATTCATGAAATATAATACTTTTCTAATAAGCAAGCTTCTTTTTCTTTCTTTTTTCATTTTTTTTAAGTATATACATTTTTTTTCATTTAACCACGCCTTATGTTCTTGACTTTGCCCTTTCTACCTTTATCTCTTATACATTAACTATAACAACCCTCATTAGGAAATATTGAAATTATATAATTAAATTAATATTAATTATTAGTCTATGTTAATTTTGAACTAAGTAAGCATTTGATGCAAAATTTAGTAAGTAAATGAATGAAGTAGCATGAGAATTAATGTGATAATAGAATTCATGCTAAATGAAGTAAGTTAGACACAAATGAAATTTTTAATAATGTTTAGGGGTCAAAGTATAAATATGTGAAAGTTTAGGGACTAAATTGCAAATAAGCAAAGTAATGGCCTAAGCTTAACTTTGACTTCTTAATTCAATTCTACATGGAATTTTAAAGCCTATAAGTGGTCTTAGATTTGTCTAATATGTTGATTTTAATAAAAAAATTATACCTTTTTGTGCTAAGAAAAATCGCGACCTATAACTTGAAAAATCATTTTTTAAATTTTCAAAAGCTCTAAAAAATCTAATGTTTTTGAGATGGATTAGGTTAGACTTTTGTTGGATTGTTATTTCTGTGTTGTTTTGTGATGAAAATCGCTTAAAAATTTATTTTTTTAGCTTTGATGAAGCTCTCCTAGCGAAACCCGGTTTCGAGCGGGTAGACCCGCCAAAAGAAGAAAAAAACTTTGCAATTAGAAATCTTAAGAAAACATAGAGGTTAGTATAAGATTGTAAAAAAGACATCATATCTGTATTTCTCACTAAAAAATCTAATAAAATTTACATTAATAGAAAATTAACTAAAATCGTCATATATTTTGATATCACAAGATTTTTTTTCTTTATTTAAAATACTTGTTGAATACCACCGGATTTGACTACACTCTAAAATAATCTTTTAAATTCTTAATCAAATATTAAGTGATTTTTTTCAATCCTTCAAAATCATAATTAAATATTAGTAGATTTTTTTTGCGAATTACGAAATTCTTTAAAATTTCAATCCATAAAAAATCTTTCCAAATTAGCACCCTCCCTCTTTATATATATTAGTAGTATATGTCTATTTTATTTAATTACTCTTCACGGCAAGGCTCAATCCCTCTCCTTCCCTCTGAAACTGCTAATTTTTTTTTTGAATACTCTTCACTCGGTCTCGTGTCTACTGCTATGGCAGAACCATCCACCACCGAAACCACCTCCGCCAGCGATGCTCATCCGCCGGCGCCGGCTTCCTCGCCTAAGAGCTGGGCCGACGAAGCAGATGAAGAAACCAACGCAACGCCGAGCTCCGAGACAGCAACCTCGTCGCTCAACGTCGACGGATTAACGATCGACGAGAACAAGAAGCCTTCTCCCAAGTTCTTGGACGAGCCTGAAGACTCCAACATCCAAGCGGTTGGTTCGATCCCCATTCCCGATTTCTCTTTTCTCTCTTTCTCGGCAAGAAATTGACGGTTTATGGTTTTGAATTTCGGTGCAGGTTTCGTCCTTCGAAGAATTGAATCTCTCACCGGAGCTTTTGAAGGGACTCTACGTGGAGATGAAGTTCCAGAAACCTTGTAAGATCCAAGCCGTAACCTTGCCTATGATCTTGAATCCTCCGAATAGGGATTTGATCGCACAGGCGCATAACGCTTCCGGAAAAACCACGTGTTTCCTTCTTGGTATGCTTAGTCGAGTTGATCCAAAGTTGCAGGCTCCTCAAGCTTTCTGCATTTGCCCAACCAGGGAGTTGGCTATTCAGGTAAGGTTCTAAGACATTGCTTTTTTAAATCGACATATAATCTTATTCTATCATGGATTAAATAACCCATAACTAAGAATGCAATAGCTGGATACGATATGTGGTGGCCCCATACTTCCGGAAGAAAAGCTATATCCCTCCAAAGGGATATCTGATCGTGAGCCCTAGAAGTTTTTCTTTTTTCTTCTTTTTTTTTTTGGAAAAGCTCAGCAATGCCCTGCGTGAAAATTATATTTTAACATAATTTATTGAATTATGTTTTAACATCTTCAACAACTACTGAGATTTATTGAATTATATTTTAGAGTTATTGATACAGATTCAAATCCGAAACCGGATAAAAAGAAAGAAAGAAAAAAAGCAGCTTCTAGCGTGAAAATTAACTTCATCTCACTTATAAGGGAAGTTAAGGTGGCAATTGGACTTTTACTAGCCATGATCCAACCTTTTAATATTTAAGATTGGTTGATAATGTATTCACTTGATTTCTTCCTAACTCCAAAGCATGGCCTTCAGCCCTTCATACTTATCTAAAATTTCTTCCTTAGACAAGTTAATTTTTGTTAATCATGAAACGGAGAGAAACATCTCTCTAATACGAAGGGAAGAACAACGACAGCTGACCACAAACATGTTCAACTTCAATTATAACCACAAACTCACAGAGCAAGAAAAAAGAAAGTTGAGCAATTTCGAACTCAAAGTCTCCATATACTATTGCCATTGCCTTGAAACTTTAAGCACAGCTTGAAGATGAATTTAAAATTCATGCAAAAAAATTTTCTTTAAAATTTTTGGGTGTTTAAAAAGCTTGTATTTCCCTTTAATATGTGGCTCCTATGATTTTAAGAGTTATTTTATTTGCAAAAAGTTATGTTTTTTATCACACATGCAGCTGTAATATTTTTTCACAAACCACATGGGTATATGTGATAAAAAAAATCACAAGGCATAGGTAATTCTAAAACAAACCATTTACTGCAAAATCACCTATGCCTTTGGTTATTTTTTATCACTCGTGTGGTTTGCAAAAGTATATGTTTTTTTATCTGCTCCCGTGATTTTTTACTTTTACAAACCATGGAACATATGTCATAGGTGATTCTAAAGCAAACCAGCTTCGGTGAACTTTCCTGTTTGTTTTTTTTTATTCGTTTGTTAATCACTGTTATCGAACTTTTCCTCGTGATTTTTTTATTTTTTACAAATCAATGGGACATATGTGATAAAAAACACTGGGCCATAGATGATTCTAAAACAAACCGGCATTGGTGAACTTTCCTTTTTTTTTATTCGTTTGTTAATCACTGTTATCGAACATTGTGATTTGTGACTGTGTTAGTTGTAGCTTGATGATTATTGTGTTGTGTGGCAGAATACTGAAGTTCTCCGAAAGATGGGAAAGTACACGGGGATTAGCTCAGAATGTGCTATACCAGCAGACAGTAGGGATGCTTTGCCGATAGCGAAACGGGCACCGATTATGGCTCAAGTGGTTATTGGGACCCCTGGCACGATTAATAAGTGGATGACTTTTAAGAAACTTGGGGTGACAAGGTTGAAGATTCTTGTTTTTGATGAGGCTGATCAAATGCTTGCTGAGGTAATTCTATCGTGATAATGAAATGTTGTTTATTTAGAATTTGAGGTTTCATTGTCCTTGGACTAGGCAAGCACATAGCCTTATCATTCTCCCTGAGCTTATTATTGTTACAATCTTTTGGGGAGTTGGCAACACCCTTGTTTTTTAATAGAATAAGTTACAATTAAATGGTAAGTTGTGACTCTCCTCCTTTTTTAATGATGGATAAAGAGGAAGAGTGCACTAGTAGACCGCTTGTTTTAACTCTTGATAATATATATCTTTTTCTAGTTAGTAATTACTCTCTAGTAAGTATTCTAGAGATCCTAGGACCTAGTTTTAGGTTCAGGGAATTGTTATGGTTTACTGAATTAGTATTGTGATTTTCTTTTCTTTTTTAAAGCAGAGGTATTCGCAGTTCGGTTTCTAAATATGTTGTGCCCTAACTTGCTTAATTACTGTAAACTTTGCAGGATGGATTTAAAGATGATTCCCTGAGGATAATGAAAGGAATAGAAAAATTCAATTCTAACTGTCAGGTTTGTTGAACTCTTTCTTGCGTAGTGTGCTTGTGTGCATGGCATTTTCATCCATCCAAGAAATTCTGGCATAGACTTAGTCTACAAGTTGCATAGCCTAAGCTAAGTACACACTGACACATCGTCATTTTACATTAAATAACTACATGATATATGTGTCAATCTACTACTTTTAAAATGATAATGTATTAGTTTATGTTTTGGTTTTATTTATATGACCTGTGTAGATCAAATCTATGCAAGAATTTATCAATCCATAGGGACAACACATCCATGTATGCAAATACATGTTGTTTAAATTACCGTCACCCATCCTTCAACCTGTTCGGGTAGAACACCTGCCAATTCATGGAAGGTCATGCTCTCCCTGAGCCCTTGTGCAACTTGTGAAGTATATTTAAAAGAGTAAAGTGATTCATTCATCTTATAAGAACAGAAAAAAGTATGAGGAATTTTTTACGTAGTACATCATGCTCAATCAAATAATATTGCATAGATATGAAGATTGAATGTTAATTTGATTGATGCTAATGGTTTGCTATAATTTAATTTGAATCTATGTAGAAGGGAATTATAATTGTTCCTTGTTATTTTTGTGCACCATAACCATTTCGTCTGTACTTAAATGAACATTTTACCAAGATTGGTTGCTTTGTATGTGATTCAAATGTTGTGTGTGCTTGTATGTGATGTAGTTGTTTTTTTAGTTTCTTTTCTTATCTAAGAAGATTTTGATTGACTTGTGTATGTCTAGGTTCTTCTGTTTTCTGCTACATTCAATGACATTGTCAAGAATTTTGTTTCGAGGACAGTTAAGCAGGATTATAATACACTTTTTGTGAAGGAACTATCTTTAGATGCCGTAAAGCAATATAAAGTTCATTATCCTGATGAACTCTCTAAGATTGAAATGAAAAAAGATTACATACTCGAAATAGGAGAGAATCTGGGGCAAACTATAATATTTGTGCGCACAAGAAATAGTGCAAAAATGTTACATAAATCACTTGTTGTCGCTCCTGTTGTCGCTCCCGTCGCCCCAAGTAAGGGAGTCGACAAGGGAAAAAGGAAAGTGGTGAACATTGTTAAAAGGAAGGTCCGGTCTGCAGCGGACATTCCTGCCGAGGAGCTTGCTAGGAGGACTGGCGGCCCGGTTATTAAGGATGTGCAGGAGAATGCCCAGAGTTTGGCGGTCAACCCTTCTGCACCTGAAGTTATTCCTCCTAAACCAACGGCTTCTGGAAGGAAGAGGGTTGCTAGCGAGGATTTAAGCTCGCCTAAAGGAGCTAAAACGGTTAGGGTGGAGCCGACTGAGTCTGGTCAATCAGGTGGTAGTCTCTCGTTTGCCATGGAGAGTTTCTCGGACGCCCCTGGCGGTGATGACATGGTGGTGGTCGATACTCCGGACAGGGCGGGGGTACCTGTCATGGCGACTGTCGAAGGAACTTCAACGCCTGCGGCTGTTTCGTTAGTGCAGATCCTGAAGCTATCCGAGAGGGATCTGAACTCTAGTTTCCCTAATCCTGATTTAAACGTGTTGGTACCACAACAAATTAATCGCCAAGACATCATTGACTGCGCACAGGTAATGATCGGTCAGATTGTGGGAACCCGGGAGGCTACTCTTGCTGTTGACAGCCGTTGTTCTACCCAGCATGATGACTTGGTACAGAAAGGGCGCATGATTGAGTCCTTAACGGCCGAGTTCGGGCGGTTGAGCTTAAGAAAACATAGAGGTTAGTATAAGATTGTAAAAAAGACATCATATCTGTATTTCTCACTAAAAAATCTAATAAAATTTACATTAATAGAAAATTAACTAAAATCGTTATATATTTTGATATCACAAGATTTTTTTTCTTTATTTAAAATACTTGTTGAATACCACCGGATTTGACTACACTCTAAAATAATCTTTTAAATTCTTAATCAAATATTAAGTGATTTTTTTCAATCCTTCAAAATCATAATTAAATATTAGTAGATTTTTTTTGCGTTGGAATTACGAAATCCTTTAAAATTTCAATCCATAGAAAATCTTTCCAAATTAGCACCCTCTCTCTTTATATATATTAGTAGTATATGTATCTATTTTATTTAATTACTCTTCACACACCGCCAAGGCTCAATCCATTACCCTCTCCTTCCCTCTGAAACTGCGAATTTTATATTCCTTTTTTACTCTTCACTCGGTCTCGTCTACTGCTATGGCAGAACCATCCACCGCCGAAACCTCCTCAGCCAGCGATGCTCATCCGCCGGCGCCGGCTTCCTCGCCTAAGAGCTGGGCCGACGAAGCAGATGAACAAAACCAACGCAACGCCGAGCTCCGAGACAGCAACCTCGTCGCTCAACGTCGACGGATTAACGATCGACGAGAACAAGAAGCCTTCTCCCAAGTTCTTGGACGAGCCTGAAGACTCCAACATCCAAGCGGTTGGTTCGATCCCCATTCTCGATTTCTCTTTTCTCTCTTTCTCGGCGAGAAATTGACGGTTTAGGGTTTTGAATTTCGGTGTAGGTTTCGTCCGGCGACACTCCGTACACGTCAGCTACCACCTTCGAAGAATTGAATCTCTCACCGGAGCTTTTGAAAGGACTCTACGTGGAGATGAAGTTCCAGAAACCTAGTAAGATCCAAGCCGTAACCTTGCCTATGATCTTGAATCCTCCGAATAGGTAATGATCTAAAACAAACCACGTGTTTGGTATGCTTAGTCGAGTTGATCCAAAAATCACCTGCATTTGCCTTTGGTTATTTTTTATCACTCGTGTGGTTTGCACCTATAAGTATATGTCTATTTGCAAAAAGTTATGTTTTTTATCACACATGCAGCTGATTTTTTACTTTTACAAACCATTTACTGCAAAATCACCTATGCCTTTGATTATTTCTTATCACTCGTGTGGTTTGCAAAAGTATATGTTTTTTTATCTGCTCCAGTGTTTTTTTACTTTTACAAACCATGGAACATATGTCATAGGTGATTCTAAAGCAAACCAGCTTCGGTGAACTTTCCTGTTTTTTTTTTTATTCGTTTGTTAATCACTGTTATCGAACTTTTCCTCGTGATTTTTTTATTTTTTACAAATCAATGGGACATATGTGATAAAAAACACTGGGCCATAGATGATTCTAAAACAAACCGGCATTGGTGAACTTTCCTTTTTTTTTATTCGTTTGTTAATCACTGTTATCGAACATTGTGATTTGTGACTGTGTTAGTTGTAGCTTGATGATTATTGTGTTGTGTGGCAGAATACTGAAGTTCTCCGAAAGATGGGAAAGTACACGGGGATTAGCTCAAAATGTGCTATACCAGCAGACAGTAGGGATGCTTTGCCGATAGCGAAACGGGCACCGATTATGGCTCAAGTGGTTATTGGGACCCCTGGCACGATTAATAAGTGGATGACTTTTAAGAAACTTGGGGTGACAAGGTTGAAGATTCTTGTTTTTGATGAGGCTGATCAAATGCTTGCTGAGGTAATTCTATATTGATAATGAAATGTTGTTTATTTAGAATTTGAGGTTTTATTGTCCTTGGACTAGGCAAGCACATAGCCTTATCATTCTCCCTGAGCTTATTATTGTTACAATCTTTTGGGGAGTTGGCAACACCCTTGTTTTTTAATAGAATAAGTTACAATTAAATGGTAAGTTGTGACTATCCTCCTTTAATGATGGATAAAGAGGAAGAGTGCACTAGTAGACCGCTTGTTTTAACTCTTGATAATATATATCTTTTTCTAGTTAGTAATTACTCTCTAGTAAGTATTCTAGAGATCCTAGGACCTAATTTTAGGTTCAGGGAATTGTTATGGTTTACTGAATTAGTATTGTGATTTTCTTTTGTTTTTTAAAGCAGAGGTATTCGCAGTTCGGTTTCTAAATATGCTGTGCCCTAACTTGCTTAATTACTGTAAACTTTGCAGGATGGATTTAAAGATGATTCCCTGAGGATAATGAAAGGAATAGAAAAAGTCAATTCTAACTATCAGGTTTGTTGAACTCTTTCTTGCGTAGTGTGCTTGTGTGCATGGAATTTTCATCCATCCAAGAAATTCTGGCATAGACTTAGTCTACAAGTTGCATAGCCTAAGTTAAGTACACACTGACACATCGTCATTTTGCATTAAATAACTACATGATATATGTGTCAATCTACTACTTTTAAAATGATAATGTATTAGTTTATGTTTTGGTTTTATTTATATGACTTGTGTAGATCAAATCTATGCAAGAATTTATCAATCCATAGGGACAACACATCCATGTATACATGTTGTTTAAATTACCGTCACCCATCCTTCAACCTGTTCGGGTAGAACACCTGCCAATTCATGGAAGGCCATGCTCTCCCTGAGCCCTTGTGCAACTTGTGAAGTATATTTAAAAGAGTAAAGTGATTCATTCATCTTATAAGAACAGAAAAAAGTATGAGGAATTTTTTACGTAGTACATCATGCTCAATCAAATAATATTGCATAGATATGAAGATTGAATGTTAATTTGATTGATGCTAATGGTTTGCTATAATTTAATTTGAATCTATATAGAAGGGAATTATAACTGTTCCTTGTTATTTTTGTGCACCATAACCATTGCGTCTGTACTTAAATGAACATTTTACCAAGATTGGTTGCTTTGCATGTGATTCAAATGTTGTGTGTGCTTGTATGTGATGTAGTTGTTTTTTTAGTTTCTTTTCTTATCTAAGAAGATTTTGATTGACTTGTGTATGTCTAGGTTCTTCTGTTTTCTGCTGCATTGAATGACATTGTCCAGAATTTACTTTCGAGGACAGTTAAGCAGGATTATAATACACTTTTTGTGAAGGAACTATCTTTAGATGTCGTAAAGCAATATAAAGTTCATTGTCCTGATGAACTCTCTAAGATTGAAGTGAAAATGTTACATAAATCACTTGTTGTCGCTCCTGTTGTCGCTCCCGTCGCCCCAAGTAAGGGAGTCGACAAGGGAAAAAGGAAAGTGGTGAACATTGTTAAAAGGAAGGTCCGGTCTGCAGCGGACATTCCTGCCGAGGAGCTTGCTAGGAGGACTGGCGGCCCGGTTATTAAGGATGTGCAGGAGAATGCCCAGAGTTTGGCGGTCAACCCTTCTGCACCTGAAGTTATTCCTCCTAAACCAACGGCTTCTGGAAGGAAGAGGGTTGCTAGCGAGGATTTAAGCTCGCCTAAAGGAGCTAAAACGGTTAGGGTGGAGCCGACTGAGTCTGGTCAATCAGGTGGTAGTCTCTCGTTTGCCATGGAGAGTTTCTCGGACGCCCCTATTGTCGCTCCCGTCGCCCCAAGTAAGGGAGTCGACAAGGGAACCCGGGAGGCTACTCTTGCTGTTGACAGCCGTTGTTCTACCCAGCATGATGACTTGGTACAGAAAGGGCGCAAAATTGAGTCCTTAACGGCCGAGATCGGGCGGTTGGGTAAGGAAATTAGTGACCTGAAGGCAACCAATAAAACTTTATCTGACAGCAACCAAGAACTAAAGGGGGCTAGTGACGTGGTGCAACGCCTGTCGCAGGAGAAGGATGACTTATCAAAGTTATTGGATGAGTCTTCAACCGAGAAAAAGGGGCTCCAGGCGGCGAATAGCCAGTTGACTGCCGAGAAAGCTGCCCTTCAGTCGGAGAAGGGTGCGTTATCTGTTGAGTTGACTGGCGTATGTGGTAACTTGCATGCCGCCCAAGAGGATTTTAAAAAAGCTTCTGGGCGAGTACAGGAGCTGGAGCTTGCCTTGCCTTCAGTTTTTTATGATTCTTTTAACAACGCCCTGAATCAGGTTCAATTTCGATATCCTAAGATAGATGCTTCGGGCTTGAGTGCCGATTATGTGGTGGAAGGGAAACGCCTGCTTCATAAACTCTATAATGGCGAGACAACTGTGATAGAGGAAGGGCCTGACTCTGATGAGGAAGAGGATGATGTAGAGGAAGAACCAGCCAAGTTCGGTGACTCACCTTTAGGCGACCACCATGTGCTGAGCGGAGAACAACCCGTAGATGGCGAACCTACTGACGCCGTAGAGATCCCGTCGTGCGGATCCCATCGTTGGCGATGGTGTTATTGGCAACACTTCCTTTGGAAGGTATTGGTGAGGAAGCTTCATCTAGGAATAACGTTGAAGACACTCTGCGGAGGACGCCACTGAGGGGGTCTTAATAGCTGAAGAGGGAATCCCTACTGAAGATTGCCCAACTTAGTTTTTCTTTTTAACAACTATCTGTGTTTGCCATAGTTGATTCGCCACTGTAGAATTGTACTTGTTATTAATCAATGGATAACCTTTCTTTTGGCAACTTCAACGCTTGATTATTGATAAATGATTGTGTAATACGTTTATTAACTGCACGCTGGCTGCAGAGTAATTTGGAACTGTAACACCCTCTCTTGTAGGCCTCCAAGAGAGTTGTTTGCTAAGCAGAATTAGAGTTCTTTAATAGTATTTTAGAGACTGAAAAATTTCGCTTTTACATTGCCAATTAAAACTAAAGAGGGGATCTGATTAATTACAAAAATCAGAGTACACAAAATTTCTTAAACTTATTAAAAATATAAATTTCCTGATAGACCTTGCTGTCTTTAAAAATTCGTATAAAATCCAGTTCAACGATTCAAAAATATATTCTTTGTAATCTGGAAACTAGACATCTGGGACTTCACGTTCATATAAAATAATAGTGATTTGGAGTTCGTTTGCCCCTCGAAACATAACTCGCAAAATAAGAGAGAAAATAGTGGAAATATCACAAATGTCCTGGCTGGTAAAATTCATAATAAATTGATCTTTCAGAATTTCATTGCAAGGTTTATATATAATGAAACTAGACACCTGGGGCTACGCGTGCATACAAATTATAAGAAAATCGGAGGTCCGTAGCCCCAGTACGACAACTTACAAAGTGCTCGCAAAGACTTTTCAAAACTCAGCATTTAGATAACATGTCAAAATCCTTTTGGCAAACGTTTCAACATCTGTTTCCAAAATACTTGCTGGTCATAAAATCGTAATGCAATAATAAAATCGTAGTTCATAGTAATAAAAGCTTCTCAATTTCATACAGTCATCCATAAAATATCACATCAATAGCAGCATGCCCAAACAGTAGAAGCCAACAGCAAATATCCAAGTCCTCAAAAGCTTTTACGTCCTCCTGCCATTTTGTAAAAATAGCAGCCCCAAAGGGGTGAGAGAAAATCCCAGTAGTGTGGCAACAAAACCATAATGCAACAATATTAACTAGGCACAAAATCATAAATAGTCACTTCAAACATTTAATCTTTTTCATCATATATCATAACGCGTATATAACGCCCTTTTTCCTTTACGCTCATAGCACCGTCGTGCGCATAGCATCACAGTGGGTAGGGGTGTAAATGGGCTGGGCTGGGCTTTGGCCATCCTGGCCCAAGCCTACGTAAAAAAAAATGTAGCCTATCTGGCCTACTGGCCTATTAAAGGCTTTATTTGTAGGCCAAGCCCGGCCCATTTTCAAAAATAAGAAAGCCTGACATGGCCTACAGGCCTTGTAGGCTTCCCACTATATATACTAAGCAAAAAAAATAAATTGTATAGAGCAAAGAAAGTTTCATTCATCCATGCACTAGTACTTCTCATAAGAAAAAGATGACAAACAAGAAAGAGTCAACATAATACCTCAGCTCTAGAATGTATATCATAGAGGAATAAAGTCAAAGAAATGAGAAAAATAAGAAAAATACAATTACTGGATGCTGAAATAAAGTCTACAAGAGAATGTCATTCATTTAAAAATCTTTAAACCACCATCAAGACAAGGGAAAGAAGAGTATTATTGAAAGATCTTCATCAGTAACATCATAATCCAGCAAGGTACCCATTGCTCCATGGTATTAAGCTGCAACAGCATGTAAAATTTGGAGACATTAGACAAGTTTTTCTTTCATAAAATAAAATAGCACAAAAAGTAAGAGATATTGGTATTTAGTACTTTGTGTCTTTGCCACATAAATTAAATAGGCCAGCCTACAAGGCTGTAGGCCGGGCTTGACAAAATTGGCCTATGGCCTATTTATTAAAAAAGCTTTTTTATAAGCCTAAGCCTACTCTACTTTTCTGAAAGGCCGAGCCTGGACTGGGCTTAATGTAGGCCGGGCCGTAGGCTGGGCTGGGCCAGCCTGGCCCATTTACACCCCTAACAGTGGGTATTCCTAATGGCTCCCATAAAGGTGAATCCCACTGTGGAACCTATGCGGACTGAAGCCAAGTGTCCCCTCTCCTGGTACCAGGCATGCCTATATGATGCATGCTCAGTCACATGTCCTCAATACAAATATATATATATTCAAGATGTCATGAATCACGTATACATGCCATGTTATGCAATCGCACCCAACAGAAAAATGTATTATGATGTAAAATGCATGCATATATCATATCATCCTTTCATATTCTTACCAATGGCTCATCATCATCATAACATACATAGAACAAATGTGAGCAACACATCACAATTCCATACACTAGCCAATAGTCACATTAGGTAATACCGCCTACACATACCTTGGCACTTTAGCTATTTAAATCAAGCATTCCACAATTATCTAAACAGCAGTGCATAAGTCCAACGTTTCAAGAATGTTGTGCACCTAATTTAGAGGCATAACAAATCAGCATACGTTTCACTTTATTTCAATAATTAGCAACAAGACCTCAAGCCTACATGTCCTTATACCACTCGGCCATAAGGGTTCTTTTTCTAAAATTATTTTTGACTCTCATTTAACCTTTATAAATTTTTATCAGTGAGAAATTCTTTTAATATTTCCAATATGGCAGAATCGGTTTTCATGCTTCTCCTATGGAAAATTCCTAACTTTAATTTTTATAAAATACAGCAGCCCCATCCTACATTAATCAGTGAAAATCCTAGCACCCACATCCTATATAGGTTCGGTTTAGGTTGACATTATATATTTGCCATTTAATTAATTACACAGCCATTACCTACAAGGACAAGGATGTGCTCAAGAGGCATAAAACATGCTATTAAATTTATTTAATTCATGTAAGGTTGATACTGAAATATATTCCTAAACCCCCATTAAATTCAGATTTGGTTTCTTAGGCTAAAAAGTGCTCATGATCTATTTATATTTTTGTCACATAATCATCCCTATTAAACCATGGGTGTGCTATAGATACCTATAAACAGGTTGTCCATCTAGTTAAAAAAAACTTAAAACACAACCAAGCTCACTAAAACAGAATCGGTTTAATCATACTAAAGCTCAAGACATTAATTCAAAATTTCAGCTAAACAAAGCCAAGGGTGCGTGAAGGGAAACCTATTTATCATGCTGTCTAATTAGTTTAAAAACAGACTTAGCATACCCCCAAAATTACCAAACAGAATCGGTCCAAAAATGTTAATGACAATATATTCTAAAGCTCACTAATCCTTAATAGGTGCGTTAAAACAGAGGGTTTTAGGCATGCTGTTTTATTATTTTGATTTACCAAGAATATTTGATGCACTAACCTATAATCAAACAGCCCCCAAAGTTCATCAAGAGATCATTTCAAAGCTTTTTTTTTTTATGCTTTCAATTATGGTCCAAGAGCATAGCATGGCAGAATCAAAGAATATAAAATAACTAAGAGGGTTATTTCCTAAGTATGCCTTACAATTTGATCAGAGGAAAGAATAGAATGTTTTGGTGCCTACCTCTTGTGAGTTCACTAGGAAATCGAATGGAACAAAGGAGCAGCACACTCAGCTCTTCAACGATGGCTGTGCGCACCAAGGGAAAGAAGGATGTTCTAGAGTTCAATCCTCTTTACTTATGGACCTTCGACTGAATTGGGGAGGAGAGGAAGGAATGTAGCTTAAGCTCCAAAACTTCTTGCTTGTTGTTGCACGGTTAAGTAAGATTAGAGGAGAGAAGATATGCTCAAGTGTCTTGCTATTTTTCTTTCCTATGGAGTTCACGTCCTGTGGAGGAGATGTGAGAAGGAACATGCAAGCTTTGGTCCCCTCCTTTAATATGTCACGGTCTTTGTGTGGGAGGTGCGGATGAGATGGAGTTTTATGTTTCTCTCTAATGTTTCTCATGGTCAAGAGAGGTGGGAAAGAAATGGAACGAGTCAAGTTTGTTTCTGATTCAATGAGATAAACATTTTGCTTGCTGCTCACTCATTCAGCGCCCAAGGAGAGGAAGTGTGAAAGTTTGAAGGCTGATGGAGGGTGGATAAGTTATCTAGCCTTAGAGGATGAGTTGTGGGTCACAAAAAGGGGCCTTGGCCTATGCATGAAAAGGGAGCTTCCAAGTGTCCTCCTTGAGCCAAGGTGTCGTGCATGCAAAGGGTGGAAGAGACTTTGTTTGACACACAATAATCATGCATTGGCTGATTTGGTTGTGATAAGGTAGCCAACCAATCAGAATTTTCCTACACATCCTAGGCGTACATTTAGAGGAAATAAGGATGGGTTTTGGCCATGTGGAGATCACTAACCAATTAGGAGTTGCCTTGTGAGATTCTTAAGATGAGGTTAGGATAGATAAAAATATTGGGCTGAACCTAAAATGTTCCTTAAGGCCCTTGGCCATTCGGCAATCACATAAAAAGAAGCCAAAAATTATAAGCCCAATGGTGTTACTAATTTATGTATTAGCTCATAAAATTATAAGTTCCCAAATTTTTTAAGTATTTTTTTTTAATTTTTGCTATATGTTATCATTAATTTATTCCTTCACCTCTTAACTAAAATTTCACAGGCCTAAAATAATTACTCACTTACCATGGTGATTCAAATAATTCCCTAACTTGAATTAATTCCTTTCTTGGAGAAAGTAGCTATATAATCCGCAAACCATCCATGTATCAACACATAAGTCAAATTCCACATGTATCCATATTCCTCATGGCAATATATGTATATACACATATTTTCCTAATTTAGTGGGATGTTACAAAATGTCTCATTTTTAAAATTAAATATTTATTTTCCATTGCAACATGAATTGGTTCCATAATCTAATTTAATTCCTTCCTAGCCTATACAAGAGCATCATTTTGAAATAAATGTCCTACACCTTCCTAATCGTACTTTAAATAAGGTTCTAGTTAGACGGGATGTTACAGGAACTTCCTCCAATATCTATGTTTTTTTTTATCTAATGTTAAATATACATCTGAGAGATTTTATATATTTATTTATTCTTTATTGATGACCCTTGCCATTAAGGATAGAAATTTTCATGAAAAAACCAAAATTTGAGCATGCTCTAACGTCACATAATGGAGTAGCTGGAAGAACTGATTGCGCCAACGGATCTTTTGATTCTTGACTCAAATTTACCTGAAACCTGCTAATTGAAATATAAAATTGAACTTTGGCCATTCAATCATTAAAGAAAACCAGTAATAAAACAAACACTTTGCAAAATCAATGAAGAAATATATTCTGGTAAATCCACATGTCTGATGCGAGAGAGAGAGAGAGAGAGAGAAAGCAACAAGAGAGCCACATGAGTTAGACAGTGATGAGAGAGCGAACATAGTCCTGACTCCTGAGAGAGATGATAGAATGAATAGCATCATTAGCATGTGCAAATGAAGAGAGTGATGGCCAGAGTGATAGCTTGTGGGTTGAGATAGGACAATAATTTTCCCCTGACTTGTTATTCCCTAAATGGGGGAAAGTTTTCCTTCCTAGAAAAATTACTACTTTCTGTTACTGTATATGCCAAACTTCCATTTTTCCCCTTCTAAAACTTGATTCTATTATGACTTCTCCCTATATTACCCCCACGCCAAACATACCCTAGGGGTGAAAAATTAAAACAAGAATTTTTTTACAGTTTTTTTTATATATAAATATATTCCCCAAAATTTTCATCTCTGCTTTGAAGGATACAACAAACTTATCCCCCAAAACTCCACTGTTTGTGATGCTTGATAACTTCTCCTTTTGTCTCAGTGGAAGAAAAATTATATTCTGTAAATTATCTTATCATTGGGATAATCATCTTCCTTTTAGTAATTCCTTGTTGTTGCTTTGGCCTATTTTTCTCGGTATATTTCAATTTTTACTTTGTTTACTTGATAATTTTACATTGATTTTATGTTCGTTTTAATGGAAGTATCAATTTATCTAGAGTTAAATCATATTTTACTAGTTTTTAACATTTTATCTTGATCTACATGTATTTTCTGTAGGAGAAAGGATCTGAGGAAATTGTTCTTAAAGCAATGGGACGTGCTATAAATAAGACTGTAATGATTGCTGAACTGATCAAGGTTGGAGGATAGAGATCTTTATGTAATATGTTGGTAGTCTGCATTTGTTTATCTTTCGTGACTGACCTGTTTACTTGTTTCAGAGAAGGATTGTTGGCCTGCATCAGAACACTCTAATCGGATCAACTGATATAACTGACATGTGGGAACCGCTAGAAGAAGGCCTTCTTCCGTATGGATTTTGTTTCTTTTATGCTACCCCATTAAATCCTTAATTTCTGTGTGTATGGGATTGATTGTTCTCATTTTGTGTTTTACTTGATCTGTTTGGAGACTACTCGCCATGTTTCAATGATCACAATTACCTTGTCAAAGAAAGAACTGGATACATCCTCCACTGGGTAAGAGCTTGTGTGATGTTGTGTGACATCTTTATCTCTTGAGTGTAGTTGTTAGATGCTTTGTATTTTAATGGGCTTATTTATTTATGGGACATGCTCCTAGATCACTAGTTAAGATTGGCTTCATTAGTCTCTTTGATAAATCATGATCATTTATGATTTTTGATGAATTGTGCTCATAAATAAAATGTTTTCCCCACTTCTGGTAAATCACTTGTGCAAAGTTTATTTATTTTTATATTCAATACAGCTATAAGTTAGTAACTCTTTTTTCCTTGCTCTTGTAGTTCTACAAGTTATGGGTCAAGATATAAGTGCTAAATATATAGTAATGCCATGGTGTTACTTTGTTTCAGAAGTAAATACTGTATTATATTTTGCTATGGATGATCAGGAGAATATGACTTTGTTGTCCCACAAGTTTGATATTGTTTGTCAAATTGGGAATGGGAGAGGACAAAGAGGTTTTTATTAAAACACCTTTAAGTAAATTATTAAAACTCTAATGAAGTTTAACCTCCCTTATTTCAAACACATAATTTCCTTGTTTCTAAAAAATTGGAAGCCTTGTCTTAAATTTTATCATGTACATTAGAGCTGTCAATATGGGCTAAAGCCCTAGGGCCAGCCCATATGCCCCACACCAAGCCCAATTCATTTTTAGCCCTCTGTATAATGAGGTCATTTTAACCCTGAGCCCTGAAAGCCCCCTCATTTACAGGGCTAGGTTGGGGCCAGCCCGCGGTTCATCTATTCACATTTTTTCTTTTTCAGACCTTATATTGTTTTCCACGATTAGTCACGATTTTCTCGAGAAAATTTTCGATTCCCTTCTCAACAGCTACTTTCGTTGTTATTCTTCAAAATTTGGGAACCTGCTATCAAAGCCTTTCAATTCTATAGATGATTCACCAATATCGATCGATAATATAAAAGTTCAAAACCTTAGCGTCGTTTAGATTTGGCAGATTCAATTGCTTATAGATTACATATAAACTATCAGTAAAGTAATGGTGAGTTTCTATTCCCAATGGCTTAATCATACTTTATTTGGTTCTGTTTCTCAATTGATTGTATTTGTTTCTTCTTTTTTCATTTGGGGTTTGCATATTAGTATGCACTCTATTCGGAAAGGGCTGATGAAAAAATTTACGTGTGGGTCAGTGATTTTTCTTCTCTTCTTTTCTTACAAATTCCATCTTCTCACGCTGCTGTTTCATGTATTAATTCAGTTTCTCTGATATTCATTCCTTTGCTTAATTATTGAATCATTGCTTCTTCTTTTTTGTTTCTTTTTAATTTTATCAATGAGCTTTCAATTTCAAATTTCTGCACGACTTAGTGGTTCCTTTTCTCTTTGTTTGGTTGCTGAGAAAATGGAGGAAACAGAAACAAAACTTTCCTATATGTTTTCTGTTATTACCTGATTGAGTAATAATCAGTTTCTTTTTCTTATAATATCTCGAAAAATAAAATATAGAGAGAAAAAAATAGACACCAAAATAACAGAAAGAAAGAACCCTAAAAAAAAGGGAATGTTCTACTATACATGCATGTTACAAGCATTGACACATTGATCCAGAATGCTAATTTCACATGTTTTTAAGGGTTACATTTTTTAAGAGTTGGATTTTTTTTATATTTTTTGGGTGTTTAAATTAGTTTTAGGTTATTGGGTGTGTTCTCTGGCGACTATTTTTTTTTTAAGCATAGAAGATTGAGGTTCTTTTTTTGAAAATGGAAAAAAAAAATTCTTGGATTCTTGAATTGATTTTAGCTTATTGGGTGATTTTTTATGGGTGATTTATGTGAACATGGAAAAAGCTTGTGATAGTGTGGGTGGTTGTTGGTTTTTTTCTGAGTATTTTTCTTCCTGGATTTTCAGTGAAGAGGAAGTTAAGAAGATTTACAATGTTTTCTGTGAGAGATACTTTGGATTTGGATGTGAGATTGATGAGGACACCTCTAATAAGCTTGAAAATCTATAATGGAAGTGTTGTATGGCTTATTGTTAGTCCTTTTTTTGTTGCATTTGTCTTTACTCTTTTTGTTTCTCTTTGAACAGCTGTAGTTCTGTTTGTTCTCCCAGATTCATATGTTGATCCTAAATACAAGGACTACGGTGGTGAGGATCCTTTTAGTTTTTGGTTTTCTCTTACCCTCATCAATCTTGAACTTGCTGTGATAACTTCTATTGTTTTGGATTTTGATGGGGGTGAATTGCAGATGTTCTTCTCATATTCTGGGGTATGTTGGCATCAGCTACAGTTCTCCCACACTTTATTCTGCAATCAGCAACCTTGCAAGTTCCCTTGCCTATCTTAATATTATATTTGACAAATTCTTAATTTTTTCTTTGTTCAGCTTTTACTTTTCTACTTGAGGATAGGATATGGATAATATATATTTAAAAATTCTATCAAGCCTACATCATATCTTCAAAGAAAAAAAAATTCATATAATATGGCAGAAGTACAACTCCAAGGGGACCTGGTCCATTGAGAGCTCCACCACTCTCCCTTTGACTTTACCCTTGATGTAACAATTTCAAAAATGTTATTTCCACAACATTCTGGTTACCATTTTTATACCAGTTAAGTTTGTGCAAGTTTTTTTCATCACCATTTTTATAGGGGTTTTATGTTTATCATGTAACATGATATAACATCACTTTCCTACACACACATTAAAGAGGTGGGATCCACATGTTTTTCTTTCTCTTTCATCATTCCACTTTCTCTCTCCATTTTTTTTGTGTGTGTTGGAAACAACACTTAAATTATGTAACATAACACTAATAAAACCCTTTTTATAGGCCCTAGAATCAAGATTTTAATTTGCTTTTCATCACCAAGTTTAAACATTGACATCTTAGAAAGTGTTTAGTTTTCATCCGCCACATTATTATAAGAATACCTCCTCTCATGTGATATTCAAGAAAAGCAAAACTTGTTAGCAACCAATTTTAATTTTACCATTGATACTATCTTAGTCTATTATCCATTCTTATTTTGTTTTTTCTTATCCTATTACACCACAATTTAAGGATGGAAAAGATAGTTGTAAGAAGTAGAACTAACTTAGCTAAGGTTTTGGAGAGCATTATATCAATATCAGGTGGACTTATAGTGACCTTCTACAAAAGCCATTCGATCATCATTGCTAATAATTCCTCTTCCTTTCAACTTCCACAATCAAATGGCATTCTTATTTCAGTAGATACAAATTGGGCCATTGGTGGCCTTCTACTCACAGCTTGCAATATACTACTTACAGTATGGTTCATTGTCCAGGTATATATTTGTTGTTGTTATGTATGCATATATTCAATAAGGTAGTTCTCAAATAATTTTGAATTCTGATATTCATGTAGCAGGTGGAAATCTTGAGGGAGTTCCCGGATGAACTAACTATGGTCTTTTTTTACAACATGTGTGCAGCCATAGCAGCTGCAACTGTTAAATGGTGATATATGTTTACAACCAGCATTTTTCTTGCAATATGAGGATAATAAGATTGGGGATACATTTTTACCTGTCTAAGTTTTCAAGCTGGGTTTCTCCATGAAGTAATATAATGTTAAGCGTCCTATACATATTGGTTAGGATCAATAGTGACATGCGAGATTTAGCTTTGCTTGGAGATTATTTTTCTTGGAAGTCTTTCTTGATATTTCACATCTTCTTGGAGAATGGAGATTATTTTCTTTCTGTTCAACCGAATTGGAATTGGTGCAGTTGATAAATAATTGTTAGAATTGCTCAGATTCCCTTGATTCAATGCTTTTTGACTTTAATTCCTTGGTGACTTCTTGTTCATGCTTCAAACCAGATTGGAGTCCTCTTTTTTATGGAAAAAAATTACATATTAATTTTTTGAAAGGCCCGCGGGCTGGCCCTAAACCATAGGGCTTTTGGCCCATGTGGGCCTATGTCATTGTGGGCTTTATGGCCCTGCGGGCTTTTTGGCCCTAACCCACACGGGCTAGGGCTAAATGGGTCGGGCTGGCCCGTTTTGACACCTCTAACGTACATTCCCTTTTTTTCTTGTTAAATTCTAAACAAAGGGTTGTTTATGTTATTTTAGAAAAAGTCAGGTCTGTATAATCTCATTAAACGTGGAGAGGAGCATGTAAATTTACTTGACATGTTTCTTTGTTTGGCATTTGACTTCTAATTTGTACCCTGTTTTTCAAATACCATGTTGAGGACGAGGGAACATATTAGTTCTTTGAATTCAAGGAGTGAAGTAAATACTGTGTCTATCATGCTGTTGTACTTATTCCCATATGACTTTCGTGCAGACTGATGGAAGGTTTCAACTTCATTAACTTTATAGTGTATCAGTTTCTGTTGATTATAAGTTTGCACTTTTCGTTTTTTTTTCCTCTTCTAACTTTTGGCTCCAAATGGATTCTATTAAATATTCAATTCTGTATATTAAGGTCCAGTCATGATCTACTAGTTCTGGTTGTCTTCTGTATTATGTTTCTACAAGCTTCTGTACATGCAATCAGTTGTGTTGACAAAAAGAAGATTTTTTGGGTGTCTCAGTTAGTTTTGCTTACATTATTTTGCTAGACTGAAATGAAAAATTCAAGCAACAGTAGTATGGTTTATACCTGGGGTGAATCTAGGATATAATACTTTGTTTATTTATTTATTTTTGGGGGTGGGGCTGGGGGGCAGCCCCCATGCCTCTCGTTAGACTGGTTGAGTTCTTTTTAATTATATTCATTGTTGGTATTTTAAGTTCCTTTTTTTTTTCCTCATGCAGATACCAACCTCCTATTCCAGTTGATCAAGTAAAACCTTTAAATGAATATGAAGAGGAAGGAGGTGAGTTAAAAGTTTTTTCTTTTAATTTTTAAAAAAAAGTGAAATAAGTGTTTATTATGGCATGTTTACTATAGTTTGATCTAATACAGAAGGCTCACCAAGGATGCGAGGAAGAGGGCGTGGGCGTGGTCGTGGAAGGGGCAGGGGTAGAGGTATTGCCAAGTACTTAGTTTCACTTATTTCACTGTAATTGGCTGTTCTATAGATTATAGAATGTTCAGAAATGGTTTGTTGAACTCCTTATTGTGGAATTTTTAAAGATGCAAAAGGTGCTTATTAGGATATAATCTTTTATGCTTAGGATTTTACAATGGGGGTATGGAAAATGGTGATGGCTGGGATGGTGGACGTGGCTATGGTGGCAGAGGGCGAGGCCGTGCAAGGGGTCGTGCTTTCCGGGGACGGGGACGAGGCTATGGTGTCCAGCCGGTTGGGTACTATGACTATGGTGAATATGATGCGCCACCTGCCCCACGTGGTAAGCATGCAAGTTCATGAAATTTAGATTTGTAGAAAATAAATTTATGTTGTGATGCCTAAATTACATTTGTTGTATTATCAGATGAAATATTGATTGATGCCAGGTGTGTGCTGGCATAGTGAATGGATTTGTGTTTTTAAATGTGCTATTTGCATTAGATGGTGCTTCCTATTAAATCAGGCTACGGAAGATACAGAAGAAAATTCATTTGAATTCATCAACTGTTTTCCTTGTCTTTTTAATTTTCCTCCGTGCCTTTTATTCCTTCTTTTTCAGCATTTTAAAGTTCTCTTCCTGCATGCTACTTGACTGAACATTATAGTAATTTCTGTTTGATGATTTTGCAGGTCGTGGACGTGGAAGGGGAAGAGGCCGGGGACGTGTTCGTTATGAAGGCCGGGGAGCAGCTGCTTGATATATGATGTTGGTTATCATGTGTATGTTCTGTTAGATGGTTGTCCTTCTGCATATCATTTGCGTGATCTGCTAATATTTTGGTATTATTTGCAACGTTCAATGTTGCAGCCATGTTCCTGCAGTTTTGTTTTTGTAGTTTTTCTTTGTAACCTCTATAATTTTGCCTAGATCGGTAGGTGGAGTTAGATATATTTCATTTGTTTAAATACTTAAAAGAATTAAATTGTAAATTTTTTTAATAGGAATTATAGCAGTAAGTTATTTTCGAAGTTTTTAGGTGGAAGTTTCATTTCTGTTGAAATTTGGATAGGAATGAGGCGTCATAGATTACTCTTTTTTACTGAGCAGTTGAAGACTCTAATTTTCTGGTTTATCTATTCTCTCATAACTTTTTAAGTCTGAGCAAATGAAAATTTGAATTCTATGTCAGCTACTTTAGTGCATCACCTTCATGTGTGAGCATCATTGATATCCCATTAATTTAAGTCATTACAGAAACCTTGGTTTACTTTACTTCGAAAAGTCACTTGAAAATTCCAGGCATATGTTTTAATTACAACATGGAGAGAGGAAATTAATAATATTACTTTATTTGGATTATTTATTTTATTTTGTATTGAGAGCGAGAAAATTATTTTATCAGTACATCAGCATGGCCGGTGTTTTGCATTCCCTAATGTTGTGGTTTTCTTGGATTAATCATTGTAATATTCTATATATTAAATTATAGTTTTAGATTTTTTTTTTGGGAACATTTTTTTTAAAGTTCATCAAATTTTTTTGTTTGGATTAATGTTTCTCGTGTTATAAAAGATATTTTTATTTTATATATATATATATATATATATAAATATCTAAGATTTATATTTTAATTTTTTTTTCCATATAATATCATGGGTTTTAAAATTATCTCTTATAATAAATAATCACATGGTTGACCATTGTCACTTAGCAACAGAACACATCACAACCGAAAGATAGTTTGTAAAGTTATATATTAATAAAAAAATGCAGGTTATATTTACAAATTTTTTTGTTTACAAACTACACTATATTCTCCCGGGAGAATACAAATTTTTACAAACTACACTATGTTCTTCCGGGAGAATACAGTGTAAATTGTAAAAAAATTCAAAAAAATTTGTAAACGGATCCTGACCCTAATAAAAAAAGGGTGTGAAATATTTGGCAAGTTAAGTATTCGATTCGCTGATCTTAAAAATATTCTTCGGCGTACTCAACCCGTTAAGAGATAATGCTGCTTCACATCACTTGTTTATGGATTAGTCTATACAAGATAAAAATATACCGAAATTTCAAATTTTGTGGGTATCAAATAACTCAGCCAGCCACTTAAACGGGTACTAAAATTACACTCTAAGGAAGTTTGATCGAGAGTGAAGGAAAATGGACTTGTATCGTCAGCACATGAAACAGCAGGAGAGTCACAACTTTAAATCCTCAGGGAATCATTATCCTCAGGGAATCATCTTTAAATCCATCCTGCAAAGTTTACAGTAATTAAGCAAGTTAGGGCACAACATATTTAGAAACTGAACTGCGAATACCTCTGCTTTAAAAAACAAAAGAAAATCACAATACTAATTCAGTAAACCATAACAATTCCCTGAACCTAAAACTAGGTCATAGGATCTCTAGAATACTTACTAGAGAGTAATTATTAACTAGAAAAAGATATATATTATCAAGAGTTAAAACAAGCGGTCTACTAGTGCACTCTTCCTCTTTATCCATCATTAAAGGAGGAGAGTCACAACTTACCATTTAATTGTAACTTATTCTATTAAAAAACAAGGGTGTTGCCAACTCCCCAAAAGATTGTAACAATAATAAGCTCAGGGAGAATGATAAGGCTATGTGCTTGCCTAGTCCAAGGACAATGAAACCTCAAATTCTAAATAAACAACATTTCATTATCACGATAGAATTACCTCAGCAAGCATTTGATCAGCCTCATCAAAAACAAGAATCTTTAACCTTGTCACCCCAAGTTTCTTAAAATTCATCCACTTATTAATCGTGCCAGGGGTCCCAATAACCAATTGAGCCATAATCGGTGCCCGTTTCGCTATCGGCAAAGCATCCCTACTGTCTGCTGGTATAGCACATTCTGAGCTAATCCCCGTGTACTTTCCCTTCTTTCGGAGAACTTCAGTATTCTGCCACACAACACAATAATCATCAAGCTACAACTAACACAGTCACAAATCACAATGTTCGATAACAGTGATTAACAAACGAATAAAAAAAAAGGAAAGTTCACCAATGCCGGTTTGTTTTAGAATCATCTATGGCCCAGTGTTTTTTATCACATATGTCCCATTGATTTGTAAAAAATAAAAAAATCACGAGGAAAAGTTCGATAATAGTGATTAACAAACGAATAAAAAAAAAAAAACAAACAGGAAAGTTCACCGAAGCTGGTTTGCTTTAGAATCACCTATGGCATATGTTCGATGGTTTGTAAAAGTAAAAAATCACGGGAGCAGATAAAAAAACATATACTTTTGCAAACCACACGAGTGATAAAAAATAATCAAAGGCATAGGTGATTTTGCAGTAAATGGTTTGTTTTAGAATTACCTATGTCTTGTGATTTTTTTTTTATCACATATACCCATGTGGTTTGTGAAAAAAAAATTACAGCTGCATGTGTGATAAAAAACATAACTTTTTGCAAATAAAATAACTCTTAAAATCACAGGAGCCACATATCAAAGGGAAATACAAGCTTTTTAAACACCCAAAAATTTTAAAGAAAAATTTGTTGCATGAATTTTAAATTCATCTTCAAGCTCTGCTTAAAGTTTCAAGGCAATGGCAATAGTATATGGAGACTTTGAGTTCGAACCGCCATTGCTCAACTTTCTTTTTTCTTGCTCTGTGAGTTTGTGGTTATAATTGAAGTTGAACATGTTTGTGGTCAGCTGTCGTTGTTCTTCCCTTCGTATTAGAGAGATGTTTCTCTCCGTTTCATGATTAACAAAAATTAACTTGTCTAAGGAAGAAATTTTAGATAAGTATGAAGGGCTGAAGGCCATGCTTTGGAGTTAGGAAGAAATCAAGTGAATACATTATCAACCAATCTTAAATATTAAAAGGTTGGATCATGGCTAGTAAAAGTCCAATTGCCACCTTTTAACTTCCCTTATAAGTGAGATGAAGTTAATTTTCACGCTAGAAGCTGCTTTTTTTCTTTCTTTCTTTTTATCCGGTTTCGGATTTGAATCTGTATCAATAACTCTAAAATATAATTCAATAAATCTCAGTAGTTGTTGAAGATGTTAAAACATAATTCAATAAATTATGTTAAAATATAATTTTCACGCAGGGCATTGCTGAGCTTTTCCAAAAAAAAAGAAGAAAAAAGAAAAACTTCTAGGGCTCACGATCAGATATCCCTTTGGAGGGATATAGCTTTTCTTCCGGAAGTATGGGGCCACCACATATCGTATCCAGCTATTGCATTCTTAGTTATGGGTTATTTAATCCATGATAGAATAAGATTATATGTCGATTTAAAAAAGCAATGTCTTAGAACCTTACCTGAATAGCCAACTCCCTGGTTGGGCAAATGCAGAAAGCTTGAGGAGCCTGCAACTTTGGATTAATTCGACTAAGCATACCAAGAAGGAAACACGTGGTTTTTCCGGAATCGTTATGCGCCTGTGCGATCAAATCCCTATTAGGAGGATTCAAGATCATAGGCAAGGTTACGACGAAACCTGCACCGAAATTCAAAACCATAAACCGTTAATTTCTTGCCGAGAAAGAGAGAAAAGAGAAATCGGGAATGGGGATCGAACCAACCGCTTGGATGTTGGAGTCTTCAGGCTCGTCCAAGAACTTGGGAGAAGGCTTCTTGTTCTCGTAGATCGTTAATCCGTCGACGTTGAGCGATGAGGTTGCTGTCTCGGAGCTCGGCGTTGCGTTGGTTTCTTCATCTGCTTTGTCGGCCCAGCTCTTAGGCGAGGAAGCCGGCGCCGGCGGATGAGCATCGCTGGCGGAGGTGGTTTCGGTGGTGGATGGTTCTGCCGTAGCAGTAGACACGAGACCGAGTGAAGAGTATTCAAAAAAAAAAATTAGCAGTTTCAGAGGGAAGGAGAGGGATTGAGCCTTGCCGTGAAGAGTAATTAAATAAAATAGACATATACTACTAATATATATAAAGAGGGAGGGTGCTAATTTGGAAAGATTTTTTATGGATTGAAATTTTAAAGAATTTCGTAATTCGCAAAAAAAATCTACTAATATTTAATTATGATTTTGAAGGATTGAAAAAAATCACTTAATATTTGATTAAGAATTTAAAAGATTATTTTAGAGTGTAGTCAAATCCGGTGGTATTCAACAAGTATTTTAAATAAAGAAAAAAAATCTTGTGATATCAAAATATATGACGATTTTAGTTAATTTTCTATTAATGTAAATTTTATTAGATTTTTTAGTGAGAAATACAGATATGATGTCTTTTTTACAATCTTATACTAACCTCTATGTTTTCTTAAGATTTCTAATTGCAAAGTTTTTTTTTCTTTTGGCGGGTCTACCCGCTCGAAACCGGGTTTCGCTAGGAGAGCTTCATCAAAGCTAAAAAAATAAATTTTTAAGCGATTTTCATCACAAAACAACACAGAAATAACAATCCAACAAAAGTCTAACCTAATCCATCTCAAAAACATTAGATTTTTTAGAGCTTTTGAAAATTTAAAAAATGATTTTTCAAGTTATAGGTCGCGATTATTCTTAGCACAAAAAGGTATAATTTTTTTTATTAAAATCAACATATTAGACAAATCTAAGACCACTTATAGGCTTTAAAATTCCATGTAGAATTGAATTAAAAAGTCAAAGTTAAGCTTAGGCCATTACTTTGCTTATTTGCAATTTAGTCCCTAAACTTTCACATATTTATACTTTGACCCTTAAACATTATTAAAAATTTCATTTGTGTCTAACTTACTTCATTTAGCATGAATTCTATTATCACATTAATTCTCATGCTACTTCATTCATTTACTTACTAAATTTTGCATCAAATGCTTACTTAGTTCAAAATTAACATAGACTAATAATTAATATTAATTTAATTATATAATTTCAATATTTCCTAATGAGGGTTGTTATAGTTAATGTATAAGAGATAAAGGTAGAAAGGGCAAAGTCAAGAACATAAGGCGTGGTTAAATGAAAAAAAAATGTATATACATAAAAAAAATTGAAAAAAGAAAGAAAAAGAAGCTTGCTTATTAGAAAAGTATTATATTTCATGAATAAAAATGTGTGGAAAATTACAAAGGATGGAGAGTTGAAAAAGAAAAAGAAAATGTGTTTTGCGAATGTGTTATTAATTGATGATTGTTTCTTTTTAAATCTGATTTCTAAACTTATAGCCATTTTTTTATACATTTAATCTCTTCCTTTAGCCATGGTAGTGTTTCTTTAGTGAAGAATGAGTAAAACACACACCCTCAGACACTTGAGTGTGAGTGAGTCAAAAATCCTAGTGGTTTAATTTCCCTACTTTCTTTCTTGAGAACTCTTGTTACAATTCTATGACTTGTGGATTGTGAATATTTGCTTGATTTGATGCCTCATTATTTTTATACATTAAGACTGAATACTCCCTTGATTGTGATATTTATTGATTGACCTGTTGAGATTTCATTAAGCACATGAACTCGTCTCGTTTCCCATAGTTTTGTTTTAATTGATTGCTGGGATAACAATATTCTAAATCTGAAATAAACTCACCTAGAAATGCATGTTTAGGCTTCTGTAATCGGTAAAAGTCGAACTTTTGGATTGATATCTCGCGAAATGCAGAATCTGAGTTCTGCCGCGAAATATCAGGATATTGGGTTAGAAAAATGTCAGACACGACACGTTAGAATTTTTGAAGTGTTGTTGCTTCATAGGTCCGCGCACGTACATAACACATAAAAATCTAAGTAACCAATTTAAGTTGATTGTAATTTCTGCCTACGGTGGCTGATATCCAGACCATTTTCTGTTTAGGTATAATACCAACTGTGTTAAGAATTTTCGAGAACTGTTGTTTCTATTTTTTGATATTATGAAAGTAGTTATTTTAACCTTCTATTTTAAGGATTAATGTTTCTATGTTGTAGGAGATAATTTTATTTTCTACACACACATAAAAATATATAGAGCTCATGTAGAGTCGAAGAGAAGAAAGAGAAAAAGAAAATATGAGCTCTATACACTTTTATATATGTGTAAGAATGTGACATAAAAAATATTAATCCCTTTGTTTGAAGACCAATTACCTGTTTACGTGTTTGAATTATTGTTTCCCTGTTTCCAATTTAAGAAAGGAATGAAAATAGAAGAGAATATTGTACAGACCGTCATCACCGTTAACTAACTATAAGTAATGCTGACGATACAAGTCCATTTTCCTTCACTCTCGATCAAACTTCCTTCGAGTGTAATTTTAGTACCCGTTTAAGTGGCTGGCTGAGTTATTTGATACCCACAAAATTTGAAATTTCTGTATATTTTTATCTTGTATAGACTAATCCATAAACAAGTGATGTGAAGCAGCATTATCTCTTAACGGGTTGAGTACGCCGAAGAATATTTTTAAGATCAGTGAATCGAATACTTAACTTGCCAAATCTTTCACACCCTTTTTTTATTAGGGTCAGGATCCGTTTACAAATTTTTTTGAATTTTTTTACAATTTACACTGTATTCTCCCGGAAGAACATAGTGTAGTTTGTAAAAATTTGTATTCTCCCGGGAGAATATAGTGTAGTTTGTAAACAAAAAAATTTGTAAATATAACCTGCATTTTTTTATTAATATATAACTTTACAAACTATCTTTCGGTTGTGACGTGTTCAGTTGCTAAGTGACAATGGTCAACCATGTGATTATTTATTATAAGAGATAATTTTAAAACCCATGATATTATATGGAAAAAAAATTAAAATATAAATTTTAGATATTTATATATATATATATATAAAATAAAAATATCTTTTATAACACGAGAAACATTAATCCAAACAAAAAAATTTGATGAACTTTAAAAAAAATGTTCCCAAAAAAAAAATCTAAAACTATAATTTAATATATAGAATATTACAATGATTAATCCAAGAAAACCACAACATTAGGGAATGCAAAACACCGGCCATGCTGATGTACTGATAAAATAATTTTCTCGCTCTCAATACAAAATAAAATAAATAATCCAAATAAAATAATATTATTAATTTCCTCGCTCCATGTTGTAATTAAAACATATGCCTGGAATTTTCAAGTGACTTTTCGAAGTAAAGTAAACCAAGGTTTCTGTAATGACTTAAATTAATGGGATATCAATGATGCTCACACATGAAGGTGATGCACTAAAGTAGCTGACATAGAATTCAAATTTTCATTTGCTCAGACTTAAAAAGTTATGAGAGAATAGATAAACCAGAAAATTAGAGTCTTCAACTGCTCAGTAAAAAAGAGTAATCTATGACGCCTCATTCCTATCCAAATTTCAACAGAAATGAAACTTCCACCTAAAAACTTCGAAAATAACTTACTGCTATAATTCCTATTAAAAAAATTTACAATTTAATTCTTTTAAGTATTTAAACAAATGAAATATATCTAACTCCACCTACCGATCTAGGCAAAATTATAGAGGTTACAAAGAAAAACACAAAAACAAAACTGCAGGAACATGGCTGCAACATTGAACGTTGCAAATAATACCAAAATATTAGCAGATCACGCAAATGATATGCAGAAGGACAACCATCTAACAGAACATACACATGATAACCAACATCATATATCAAGCAGCTGCTCCCCGGCCTTCATAACGAACACGTCCCCGGCCTCTTCCACCCCTTCCACGTCCACGACCTGCAAAATCATCAAACAGAAAAAAATTAAAAGAAAAAACTTTTAACTCACCTCCTTCCTCTTCATATTCATTTAAAGGTTTTACTTGATCAACTGGAATAGGAGGTTGGTATCTGCATGAGGGGAAAAAAAAGAAACTTAAAATACCAACAATGAATATAATTAAAAAGAACTCAACCAGTCTAACGAGAGGCATGGGGGCTGCCCCCAGCCCCACCCCCAAAAATAAATAAAAAAACAAAGTATTATATCCTAGATTCACCCCAGGTATAAACCATACTACTGTTGCTTGAATTTTTCATTTCAGTCTAGCAAAATAATGTAAGCAAAACTAACTGAGACACCCAAAAAATCTTCTTTTTGTCAACACAACTGATTGCATGTACAGAAGCTTGTAGAAACATAATACAGAAGAAGACAACCAGAACTAGTAGATCATGACTGGACCTTAATATACAGAATTGAATATTTAATAGAATCCATTTGGAGCCAAAAGTTAGAAGAGAAAAAACGAAAAGTGCAAACTTATAATCAACAGAAACTGATACACTAAAAAGTTAATGAAGTTGAAACCTTCCATCAGTCTGCACGAAAGTCATATGGGAATAAGTACAACAGCATGATAGACACAGTATTTACTTCACTCCTTGAATTCAAAGAACTAATATGTTCCCTCGTCCTCAACATGGTATTTGAAAAACAGGGTACAAATTAGGAGTCAAATGCCAAACAAAGAAACATGTCAAGTAAATTTACATGCTCCTCTCCACGTTTAATGAGATTATACAGACCTGACTTTTTCTAAAATAACATAAACAACCCTTTGTTTAGAATTTAACAAGAAAAAAAGGGAATGTACGACTACAGGATGACTTATCAATGATTGCTGAGTATAGTATTATTGACAGTGATGAGCAGTTTAAGAAGGTATTGCACAATATTCGACCTTCGCATTGTTACAATTAAATATCCACACAGATGCAAGAGACAACCACACAGAAGTATCTACAAATAAAACTTTTCTTTTCTATTCTTGTTTTCCTGCTCTTTTTCTTTTTCTCTTGATCTCTTGATCTAGATTTCATACAAACTATCAAAGGCTATTTATAAGCTATAAAACTGACAAACATAACTCCACACATAACACCTCATTACTTTATAACTGACATGACTGACTCATTAATATTCTAACTGACATAACTGACTCATTAATGTCCACTAACACAAACCTAAGGACATGACTCTTCACCAGAAAACTCTTCACATTTCTATTTTCTATTTTCTATTTTTATCTCATTAAAATTTAACCCAACAAAACTCCCCCTGAAAATTTTAATTCTTCTTTTTTGAATTTTCCATCGGTTGATTTTTTCGCGCTGCTCCCATGTACACTCCTTTCATCAATTTTTTTTTTGTCTCTCTGCTTTCTTCCATTTGGTGGAAGTAGACAATTTTGATTTTTCTCCACTTTTGCTTTAGCTATATGTATGAGTTGAGGCAAC